>NW_027316132.1:0-50150 GCF_026437365.1 Eucyclogobius newberryi
CTTCTTCTTCTCCTTCTCCTTCTTCTTCTTCTTCTCCTTCTTCTTCTTCTTCTCCTTCTTCTTCTCCTTCTTCTCCTTCTTCTCCTTCTTCTCCTTCTTCTCCTTCTTCTCTTCTTCTCCTTCTTCTCCTTCTTCTTCTTCTTCTTCTTCTTCTTCTTCTTCTTCTTCTTCTTCTTCTTCTTCTTCTTCTTCTTCTTCTTCTTCTTCTTCTTCTTCTTCTTCTTCTTCTTCTTCTTCTTCTTCTTCTTCTTCTTCTTCTTCTTCTTCTTCTTCTTCTCCTTCTTCTTCTCGACGAGTGGACGATGTCGTTACCATGGCGACTCGTATCCGCGCGTCCCGTCCTTGGCCGTTCCGACACTTCCTGACCCGTGAACTTTGACCCACAGCGTTTATCTCGCCTCCATTTTGAACAATCGCAAACGGCCGAGTTACATTTTTCTTTGGAGTTTTTCTTTTGTTTTTGTTTTTTTGTCTCTGAAAGTGATCAAACTGGATCAAACTGGATCAAACTGGAGCTGAGAATGAGATAAACCAGAGAAAACAAGAAGATAATGAGGAGCAGCGAGTGTGGAACGCTCCATCAGTCACAGAAAGAAGCAAAGCAATTACAAATAAATAAAAGTAAATAAATAATGAATGAATAGATAACACATAAGTCACATATGAATAATACACAAACAAATCATACAAAGTCAGTAGTAGTATATTACATTAGTAGTAGTTACATGTACTTTCCCTACTACAGTCTCTCCTCAGTGACTCTGTATAAAGACTGTTATATATGTTAATAATATCACATCATATTTGAGGTTATGTTCGCTCTTTATGACACATAAAGTGTGGTGAGTGTCAGAGGAAAGGTTTTATCTCATCCTTGAGCCACAGATTCATCAGATCTGACGAAACGCTCAAGGCCTTTTCTTTACTACACGAGCTCAAAGCTGCAAATACAGAAGATTCAGCATTTCATAAACACTGATATTATTATGATGATGATGTCACAATGTTTCTGAAACAGTTGAAAGTGAAAGTACTTTATAAAACAGCAGTATTTGTATTTCATCTGAAATATGACGTGTATAAAGTAAAGATTTACTCATAAAATAATGTTCAAAACAGCTGTAATTTAAATCTTCAAAATCATTTTCAAAATCATATCAAATCCTGTTTGTTATGATTTTAATCTGTTTTTGTTCTTTTAAACAAAACCCCAATAAAAACAAATCTGGACCTGGACCTGGACCTGGACCTGGTCTTGGACCTGGACCTGGACCTGGACCTGGACCTGGACCTGGTCCAGGTCCAGGTCCAGGTCCAGGTCCAGGTCCTGGTCCAGGTCCAGGTCCTGGTCTGGTCTGGTCTGGTCTGGTTCCATGTGAGCCTTGAACACTGTGACATTTCTCTGGTTTTACCTTCAAACTGAGAGTGTGACAGGAAGTGAGGCGCTTGTGACTTCCTGTAGACGCACGACAGACAGGATGTGGTCAGGCCTCACTGCTCCTGTCATACTCCTGTCTGCACCTGTCTACTCATTTCTGCTCCTGTCTCCTCCTCTCTCTTCCTCTCTGCTCCTGTCTGCTCCTGTCTGCTCCTGCCTCAAACTGAATCTTCTGTATTTTACTCAAATATAAAAGTGTCTGACATATTTTTTGTCATGTGATGTTTTCCTAAATAAATAAAATATATTTATATATGAAATACATGTATTTAAAGGATAAAATATACTCGTGTGGCGTGTTTAGACCGCCAGGGGGCAGCAACCCTCAGGACTGTCCCACATCAGAGCTGAGGTGACGTAATGTGCATCTGAGTTCAGCGGGAGAAGATCATGACGTCATGAGAAAGAAACGGGAAGAAGAAAAGAAGCAAAATCATGTTTATTAAATGTGTTTGAATCTGAACTGTATATATTTATTTATTTAGTCTGTTTTTTTTAGTAGAAAATGACTCTAAACTCTGAACTCTTGTATTGATGACCTTTGGTCACATGGTCTGTGTAAACAGCTTCTAAAGGTCACAAAATGTCAGAATCGTCTCCGAGGAGCTCGAGTTGCAGCCACACCTCCTCCAGTCTGCCCCAGGGCGGCTGTGGCTACAGTTATGAACAATCCAGAGTGAAATGCAGCGTAAATATAAAGTAAAAGTAGAACTTTGTTGTTGTTGTTGTTGTTGTTGTTGTTTGTTGTACGCTCGTCTCGTCCGTGTTCAAAGTGTTCAAAAGCGACACAAAAACTATGATGTCACATGTTTTTTCCCGTTCGTACATTTTTGCTTAATTAATAAAGTCTTTGAAGTCTCTTGATTAAAGGAACAGACTCAGTCCTGAGCGGGCCGCGCCTCTGAAGTCTGTTAATGAGGGAGGAGGGGGAGGAGGAGGGAGGAGGAGGGAGGGAAGGAGGGGAGGAGAGGAGGAGAGGGAGGAAAGGAGGGGAGGAGAGGGAGGGAGACGTGGAAAAGGGGGAGTGGAAGCAGAGAAGAGAAAGAGCAGAAATCAGAAAAGGATGTATGGAGAAGAGACAGAGGACAAAAGGAGGAAGAGAAGAGGAGAGAGCGAGATGAAGGAAGAGAAGAGAGATGGAGAACGAATAAGAAAGAAAGAACAGAAAAACAGAGAGAGAGGGGGAGAGGTTCTGATCAGAGTTACATAAGTGGGAGAAATGACCCGGTTTAGCAGATGAGCCAGTGTCAGAGTTCAATCAGAGAAAGAGGTCACTTTAGAAGATCAAACCAGACGAGAATCACCTCAAGACTTGATCTGGAGGATCAGGACTTCATCTGCAGGATCTGGACTTCATCTGCAGGATCTGGACTTCATCTGGAGGATCTGGACTTCATCTGGAGGATCTGGACTTCATCTGGAGGATCTGGACTTCATCTGCAGGATCTGGACTTCATCTGGAGGATCTGGACTTCATCTGGAGGATCTGGACTTCATCTGGAGGATCAGGACTTCATCTGCAGGATCTGGACTTCATCTGGAGGATCAGGACTTCATCTGGAGGATCAGGACTTCATCTGCAGGATCTGGACTTCATCTGGAGGATCTGGACTTCATCTGGAGGATCTGGACTTCATCTGGAGGATCTGGACTTCATCTGGAGGATCTGGACTTCATCTGGAGGATCAGGACTTCATCTGCAGGATCTGGACTTCATCTGCAGGATCTGGACTTCATCTGGAGGATCTGGACTTCATCTGGAGGATCTGGACTTCATCTGGAGGATCTGGACTTCATCTGGAGGATCAGGACTTCATCTGCAGGATCTGGACTTCATCTGCAGGATCTGGACTTCATCTGCAGGATCTGGACTTCATCTGGAGGATCTGGACTTCATCTGGAGGATCAGGACTTCATCTGGAGGATCAGGACTTCATCTGCAGGATCTGGACTTCATCTGGAGGATCAGGACTTCATCTGGAGGATCAGGACTTCATCTGGAGGATCAGGACTTCATCTGGAGGATCAGGACTTCATCTGGAGGATCTGGACTTCATCTGGAGGATCAGGACTTCATCTGGAGGATCAGGACTTCATCTGGAGGATCAGGACTTCATCTGGAGGATCAGGACTTCATCTGGAGGATCTGGACTTCATCTGGAGGATCAGGACTTCATCTGGAGGATCTGGACTTCATCTGGAGGATCAGGACTTCATCTGGAGGATCAGGACTTCATCTGGAGGATCAGGACTTCATCTGGAGGATCAGGACTTCATCTGGAGGATCTGGACTTCATCTGGAGGATCTGGACTTCATCTGGAGGATCTGGACTTCATCTGGAGGATCAGGACTTCATCTGGAGGATCAGGACTTCATCTGGAGGATCAGGACTTCATCTGGAGGATCAGGACTTCATCTGGAGGATCAGGACTTCATCTGCAGGATCTGGACTTCATCTGGAGGATCAGGACTTCATCTGGAGGATCAGGACTTCATCTGGAGGATCAGGACTTCATCTGGAGGATCAGGACTTCATCTGGAGGATCAGGACTTCATCTGGAGGATCAGGACTTCATCTGGAGGATCAGGACTTCAGTCCTGCCCAGTAAAGCCATGGGCCGAGGAGGAGGAGTCAAACCTGGAACCTTCTTGGTGTGAGGCGCAAGTGCTGAAGGGTCATAGGTCAACATTCTCGCTTTGATCCCGGTTTCACTCAGATGGGCGTGACCGACAGGTGGATCAGCCAATCAGGGACACAGACGGTGACACAAACATGGAGGCTAACGAGGAAAAGCATCTCGTATTTCTGCGACGAACGAAGCACAAAACGACAGACGACGATCAATGAAACGATCGATTTGAACGATGTTCATGTCTCTGTGATCGGTGGGCGGAGCCACATGAAACAAAGACTGGCACAAAGCTCATCGGGAGGAGAACCAGGTCAGATTCTTGACCCTCAGATTTATGGCAGAGTTTTGGGATCGTTTGTCGTTGCTTTGCCTGGAGAGTTTCTACTGCAAACGTCTGAGTGGGCTCGCCTCTCCGCAGACCTGACTCTGCCGTCGCCTGGGTGTTTCCACGGGCGCATTCGTCACCGTCTTTTAGCGACTGCGTCTGAAATAACGCCAGCTGAACCAAACGAGAAGAGAAACGGGTTGAGTTTATGGAACACCTGAAAGCGAAATGAAGATCTAAAGTTTGAATGAACATCAAGAGAAAAGCTGATGATGAATAATAAATCCATTATATTTATTCATGATCTTTATTTAGTTGAGCATCACCAGGTCATTATTTACGTGGATGAATTCTTATACAAATGATAAATAACGATAATTATAATAATATCACAATAAAAGCACAAAAACAGCAGAAAAGTGACGTTTTAAAACAAATCAAATTGACAAAAGGGTTCAAAGTGAAAGTGAAATGATTCTCAGATGAAATCTCATGATCGTCGCGCTCACACTGAACGTCCTTCAAACTGAGAAACCAGATCTGAGGTCCAGGTCCAGGAGCAGGTCCAGGTCCGGGTGCAGGTCCAGGTCCAGGTCCAGTTCCAGGAGCAGGTCCAGGAGCAGGTCCAGGAGCAGGTCCAGGTCCAGGAGCAGGTCCAGGTCCAGGTCCAGGTCCAGGAGCAGGTCCAGGAGCAGGTCCAGGAGAAGATCCAGGTCCAGGAGCAGGTCCAGGTCCAGGAGCAGGTCCAGGAGCAGGTCCAGGTCCAGGAGCAGGTCCAGGTCCAGGTCCAGGAGCAGGTCCAGGAGCAGGTCCAGGAGAAGATCCAGGTCCAGGAGCAGGTCCAGGTCCAGGAGCAGGTCCAGGAGCAGGTCCAGGTCCAGGTCCAGGTCCAGGAGCAGGTCCAGGTCCAGGTCCAGGAGCAGGTCCAAGTCCAGGAGCAGGTCCAGGAGCAGATCCAGGTCCAGGAGCAGGTCCAGGTCCAGGTCCAGGTCCAGGTCCAGGTCCAGGTCCAGGAGCAGGTCCAGGTCCAGGTCCAGGAGCAGGTCCAGGAGCAGGTCCAGGAGCAGATCCAGGTCCATGGGGCTGGTCCAGGTCCGGGAGCAGGTCCAGGAGCAGGTCCAGGAGCAGGTCCAGGTCCAGGTCCAGGAGCAGGTCCAGGAGCAGGTCCAGGAGCAGATCCAGGTCCATGGGGCTGGTCCAGGTCCGGGAGCAGGTCCAGGAGCAGGTCCAGGAGCAGGTCCAGGTCCAGGTCCAGGAGCAGGTCCAGGTCCAGGTCCAGGAGCAGGTCCAGGTCCAGGTCCAGGTCCAGGAGCAGGTCCAGGTCCAGGTCCAGGAGCAGGTCCAGGTCCAGGTCCAGGAGCAGGTCCAGGAGCAGGTCCAGGAGCAGATCCAGGTCCATGGGGCTGGTCCAGGTCCGGGAGCAGGTCCAGGAGCAGGTCCAGGAGCAGGTCCAGGTCCAGGTCCAGGAGCAGGTCCAGGTCCAGGTCCAGGAGCAGGTCCAGGAGCAGGTCCAGGAGCAGATCCAGGTCCAGGAGCAGGTCCAGGAGCAGGTCCAGGTCCAGGTCCAGGAGCAGGTCCAGGTCCAGGAGCAGGTCCAGGTCCAGGTCCAGGTCCAGGAGCAGGTCTAGGTCCAGGTCCAGGAGCAGGTCCAGGTCCAGGTCCAGGAGCAGGTCCAAGTCCAGGAGCAGGTCCAGGAGCAGGTCCAGGTCCAGGTCCAGGAGCAGGTCCAGGTCCAGGTCCAGGTCCAGGAGCAGGTCCAGGAGCAGGTCCAGGTCCAGGTCCAGGTCCAGGTCCAGGTCCAAGTCCAGGAGCAGGTCCAGGAGCAGGTCCAGGTCCAGGTGCAGGTGCAGGTGCAGGTGCAGGTCCAGGTCCAGGTCCAGGTCCAGGTCCAAGTCCAGGAGCAGGTGCAGGTCCAGGTCCAGGTCCAGGTCCAGGTCCAGGTCCAGGTCCAGGAGCAGGTCCAGGTCCAGGTCCAGGTCCAGGAGCAGGTCCAGGAGCAGGTCCAGGTCCAGGTCCAGGTCCAGGAGCAGGTCCAGGTCCAGGTGCAGGTCCAGGTCCAGGTCCAGGTCCAGGTCCAGGTCCAGGTCCAGGAGCAGGTCCAGGTCCAGGTCCAGGTCCAGGTCCAGGAGCAGGTCCAGGTCCAGGTCCAGGTCCAGGAGCAGGTCCAGGTCCAGGTGCAGGTCCAGGTCCAGGTCCAGGTACTGAACGAACTCGATTTATCTCTGAAGCCGTAAAAATCATAAAATATAAGCAATAAATAAGTAAAAAATATGAATAAATATAACAACACAGTGTTAAAAGCCAGGGAATAAAAATGGGCCTTTATTTTGAAAATCAATATAGTTTTTGGTTTTATTTATACAAAACATAAAGTATATTTGACCAGCTAAATGTGTTTTATTTTTCTTTCGGCTCTTTGACACATGAGAACTTGGATTTTTGAGCTCGACTGAACAGAAACAGAACAGTAAAAGAGGAAACGAAAAGGAAACAAACAAACAAACAAACAACATGTGAGGAATCCTGCTCATTTTTTAAGACCATAAATTTAAATCCCTGGACTTGTTCGTGGGTCAAATTGTGTCCAGTAGAATAAATCCACTTTATTCTTGAGTTTTCCTTTTTTTAACACACAAAAACAAACAAGGCCCAAAAACAGACATTACAATCCATAAATTGTAACATCATGGTTTGTTTTTTTAATATATTGGGCCATTTGTTCCACATATACATGAGTGAACAAGAAGAGGGACCAAGCACAGCCCTGTCTGACCCCTCCAAAGTCTGTCATGAGTGAACAAGAAGAAGGACCAAGCACAGCCCTGTCTGACCCCTCCAAAGTCTGTCATGAGTGAACAAGAAGAAGGACCAAGCACAGCCCTGACTGACCCCTCCAAAGTCTGTCATGAGTGAACAAGAAGAGGGACCAAGCACAGCCCTGTCTGACCCCTCCAAAGTCTGTCATGAGTGAACAAGAAGAGGGACCAAGCACAGCCCTGTCTGACCCCTCCAAAGTCTGTCATGGGTGAACAAGAAGAGGGACCAAGCACAGCCCTGTCTGACCCCTCCAAAGTCTGTCATGAGTGAACAAGAAGAGGGACCAAGCACAGCCCTGACTGACCCCTCCAAAGTCTGTCATGAGTGAACAAGAAGAGGGACCAAGCACATCCCTGTCTGACCCCTCCAAAGTCTGTCATGAGTGAACAAGAAGAGGGACCAAGCACAGCCCTGACTGACCCCTCCAAAGTCTGTCATGAGTGAACAAGAAGAGGGACCAAGCACAGCCCTGACTGACCCCTCCAAAGTCTGTCATGAGTGAACAAGAAGAGGGACCAAGCACAGCCCTGACTGACCCCTCCAAAGTCTGTCATGAGTGAACAAGAAGAGGGACCAAGCACAGCCCTGACTGACCCCTCCAAAGTCTGTCATGAGTGAACAAGAAGAGGGACCAAGCACAGCCCTGACTGACCCCTCCAAAGTCTGTCATGAGTGAACAAGAAGAGGGACCAAGCACAGCCCTGACTGACCCCTCCAAAGTCTGTCATGTGGCCGTCAATTTTAATTCTTGATGTTGGAGCGTCGTAAAACTAAATTGGACATTTCAAATTTGTTTAGCAATTTAAATAAATAAGACCAACAAACAAACAAACAAACAAACAAACGCAGTGTTCAGACGTTTCATCCTGTAGTGTTCTTGGATCCTTGTTTTCGACGTGTTTAAAAAGGTTCCAGAAGGTTTCATCTGGTGGACTTCCTTGCGTGTATTGGCTCGTTGCTCCTCACAATTACACAGTTACAGTTACACAGTTACAGTTACACAGTTACTCCAGTTACACAGTTACAGTTACACAGTTACTCCAGTTACACAGTTACAGTTACACAGTTACAGTTACACAGTTACAGTTACACAGTTACTCCAGTTACACAGTTACAGTTACACAGTTACAGTTACACAGTTACAGTTACACAGTTACTCCAGTTACACAGTTACACAGTTACACGGTTAATCCAGTTACAGTTACACAGTTACAGTTACACAGTTACAGTTACACAGTTACTCCAGTTACACAGTTACAGTTACACAGTTACTCCAGTTACACAGTTACAGTTACACAGTTACTCCAGTTACACAGTTACAGTTACACAGTTACTCCAGTTACACAGTTACACAGTTACACGGTTAATCCAGTTACACAGTTACAGTTACTCCAGTTACTACAGTTACACAGTTACAGTTACACAGTTACTCCAGTTACACAGTTACACAGTTACACGGTTAATCCAGTTACACAGTTACAGTTACTCCAGTTACTCCAGTTACACAGTTACAGTTACACAGTTACTCCAGTTACACAGTTACTCCAGTTACACAGTTACACAGTTACACAGTTACAGTTACACAGTTATAGTTACACAGTTACAGTTACACAGTTACTCCAGTTACACAGTTACAGTTACACAGTTACTCCAGTTACACAGTTACACAGTTACACGGTTAATCCAGTTACACAGTTACAGTTACTCCAGTTACTCCAGTTACACAGTTACAGTTACACAGTTACTCCAGTTACACAGTTACACAGTTACAGTTACTATAGTTATACAGTTATACAGTTACTCCAGTTACACAGTTACACAGTTACAATTACTATAGTTATACAGTTATACAGTTACACAATTACTACAGTTACTATAGTTATACAGTTACTACAGTTACACAGTTACACATTTACTACAGTTACACAGTTACACAGTTACACAGTTACTATAGTTATACAGTTACACAGTTACTATAGTTATACAGTTACACACTTACTACAGTTATACAACTACTACAGTTACACGTTTACACATTTACTACAGTTATACAGTTACACAGTTACTACAGTTACTACAGTTACACCGTTATTACAGTTATTACAGTTACTACAGTTACTACAGTTATACAGTTACTACAGTTACACAGTTACACAGTTACACAGTTACTACAGTTACTACAGTTACACCGTTATTACAGTTATTACAGTTACTACAGTTACTACAGTTATACAGTTACTACAGTTACACAGTTACACAGTTACTACAGTTACTACAGTTACTACAGTTGCACAGTTACTAGAGTTACACAGTTACACATTTACTACAGTTACACAGTTACACAGTTACACAGTTACTATAGTTATACAGTTACACAGTTACTATAGTTATACAGTTACATACTTACTATAGTTATACAGTTACACACTTACTACAGTTATACACTTACTACAGTTACACGTTTACACATTTACTACAGTTACACAGTTACACAGTTACACAGTTACTACAGTTACTACAGTTACACAGTTACACAGTTACTACAGTTACTACAGTTACACAGTTACACAGTTACTACAGTTACTACAGTTGCACAGCTACTAGAGTTACACAGTTACACATTTACTACAGTTACTACAGTTATACAGTTATACAGTTACTACAGTTACACAGTTACACAGTTACTACAGTTACTACAGTTACTACAGTTACACAGTTACACAGTTACTACAGTTACTACAGTTATACAGTTACTACAGTTACACAGTTACACAGTTACACAGTTACTACAGTTACTACAGTTAGACAATTACACCGTTATTACAGATAAGATAAGATAATCCTTTAATGTCCCACATGGGGAAATTCCATTGTTGCAACGCAGGTAGATACAGAGGAAAAGAACAGATCACTTATAGGAAGTTCGAAAAACACTTTCAGTAGAAGATCTCCAATAAACAAAAACTCCCATAGACAAAACCCAACAAGGGATGGAGGGGAAAAAATAATAAAGATAAAAATAAAAAATAAAACGTTATTACAGTTGCTACAGTTACTACAGTTTATATATTTACTCCAGTTACACAGTTACAGTTACTAGAGTTAGACAGTTACTATAGTTATACAGTTACTATAGTTATACAGTTACTACAGTTACACAGTTACAGTTACTACAGTTATACAGTTACTACAGTTACTAAAGTTACTACAGTTACTACAGTTACTATCAATTTACACGACCACATAAAAGTAGTGGACATATGGTATGTATGAGACTAAGTCTGGTTTAGTCCTGGTTTAGTCCTGGTTTAGTCCTGGTCTAGTCCTGGTTTAGTCCTGGTTTAGTCCTGGTCTAGTCCTGGTCTAGTCCTGGTTTATTCTTGGTTTATCCCTGGTTTAGTCCTGGTTTAGTCCTGGTCTTGTCCTGGTCTAGTCCTGGTTTAGTCCTGGTTTAGTCCTGGTTTAGTCCTGGTTTAGTCCTGGTTTAGTCCTGGTCTTGTCCTGGTTTAGTCCTGGTCTAGTCCTGGTTTATTCCTGGTTTAGTCCTGGTTTAGTCCTGGTTTAGTCCTGCTTTAGCCCTGGTTTAGTCCTGGTTTAGTCCTGGTTTAGTCCTGGTTTAGTCCTGGTTAGAATCAGAATAAGGTTTATTGACATTGTCAATGAACAAAATTCCCAAAGGAGGAACTAAAGGTGCAAATCACAACAATGAAGAATAATAAAAGCAAAATATTTCAAATGGTAAAAATTAGTGCTAATTTACGATTAAGAGAAAATGTACAGTTTAAATTTACATCTTTAGAGCAGAAAGTGGCCTGAGTCCTGCAGAGATGGAAGTGTACACGAGTGCACACCATCACCTTCACAACAGAGGGCGCTCTTGTAAATGGTAAATAGTCACATTTATATAGCGCTTTTCTACCGTCAAGGTCCTCAAAGCGTTTTACATCAAGGAACCAGTCACCCATTCACACACACATTCACACCCCAGATGTACGCAGACACTGGGGGGCGAGTTGGGTTAAGTGTCTTGCCCAAGGACACAACGGCAGTATTCACATGAGGCAGCTGCGATCGCACCGCCAACCTGCGGGCCAGTGGATCTGACCGCTCTGAGCGAGCGGGGAGTCGAACCGCCGACAGTCTCTAGTTTCTAGTCTCTGTTTGTCCCTGGCTGTGGCTCCAGTGTACCACATGGTGATGGAGGAGGTGATGGAGGAGGTGATGGAGGAGGTGATGGAGGAGGTGATGGAGGAGGTGATGGAGGAGGTGATGGAGGAGGTGATGGAGGAGGTGAGGGAGGAGGTGATGGAGGAGGTGAGGGAGGAGGTGATGGAGGAGGTGATGGAGGAGGTGAGGGAGGAGGTGATGGAGGAGGTGATGGAGGAGGTGATGGAGGAGGTGATGGAGGAGGTGAGGGAGGAGGTGATGGAGGAGGTGAGGGAGGAGGTGATGGAGGAGGTGAGGAAGGAGGTGAAGGAGGAGGTGAGGGAGGAGGTGATGGAGGAGGTGAGGGAGGAGGTGATGAAGGAGGTGATGGAGGAGGTGAGGGAGGAGGTGATGGAGGAGGTGAGGAAGGAGGTGAAGGAGGAGGTGAGGGAGGAGGTGATGGAGGAGGTGAGGGAGGAGGTGATGAAGGAGGTGATGGAGGAGGTGAGGGAGGAGGTGATGGAGGAGGTGATGGAGGAGGTGATGGAGGAGGTGAGGGAGGAGGTGAGGGAGGAGGTGAGGGAGGAGGTGATGGAGGAGGTGATGGAGGAGGTGAGGGAGGAGGTGAGGGAGGAGGTGATGGAGGAGGTGATGGAGGAGGTGAGGGAGGAGGTGATGGAGTAGGTGATGGAGGAGGTGATGAAGGAGGTGAGGGAGGAGGTGATGGAGGAGGTGAGGGAGGAGGTGAGGGAGGAGGTGAGGGAGGAGGTGATGGAGGAGGTGAGGGAGGAGGTGATGGAGGAGGTGATGGAGGAGGTGAGGGAGGAGGTGATGGAGAAGGTGATGGAGGAGGTGAGGGAGGAGGTGATGAAGGAGGTGATGGAGTAGGTGATGGAGGAGGTGATGAAGGAGGTGAGGGAGGAGGTGAGGGAGGAGGTGAGGGAGGAGGTGATGGAGGAGGTGAGGGAGGAGGTGATGGAGGAGGTGATGGAGGAGGTGAGGGAGGAGGTGATGGAGGAGGTGATGGAGGAGGTGATGGAGGAGGTGGTGGAGGAGGTGAGGGAGGAGGTGATGGAGAAGGTGATGCACTAGTTAAAGTCACAAATGATTTGTTATTAGCCGCTGACGATGGACTGGTCTCAGTCCTGGTTCTGTTGGACCTCAGCGCAGCGTTTGACACCATCGACCACAACATTCTACTGCAGAGGTTAGAATGTGATGTAGGTGTTGGAGGAACAGCCCTCAGCTGGTTTAAATCCTATCTATCTGATAGGTTCCAACTTGTTAATGTAAACCAGAGCTCCTCACCAAGCTCTAAAGTAATTTACGGTGTGCCACAGGGTTCGGTACTCGGTCCAATTCTGTTTACTCTTTATATGCTGCCATTAGGCAACATTGTCAGAAAGCATGGCATTAACTTCCACTGCTATGCAGATGACACTCAGCTGTATTTATCAATGAAACCTGATCAGAGCGATCAAGTAGACAGACTTAGTACTTGTGTGAAGGAGATAAAAACCTGGATGACACTAAACTACCTGCTTCTTAACCCTGAAAAAACCGAGGTCATTGTGCTTGGCCCTAAGCATCTACGAGACTCTCTATCTGAGCAGATAGTCACACTGGACAATGTCAGTGTAGCCTCCAGTTCTACTGTAAGAAACCTTGGAGTCTTATTTGACCAGGAGCTCTCATTTAAAGCTCATATAAATCAAGCTTGTAAAACAGCCTATTTCCATTTGCGCAACAAGAGCCAAAATCAGAAGAATCCTGCCTAAAAGTGATGCCGAAAAACTTATCCATGCATTTGTAACGACTAGATTAGACTACTGTAACTCCCTGCTTGCAGCGTGTCCTAAAAGCTCCATAAAAAGCTTTCAACTGGTTCAAAATGCAGCAGCAAGATTACTAACAGGAACAAAAAGAAGAGAGCACATTACGCCAGTGCTGAAGTCTCTTCACTGGCTCCCCGTCGAGTCCAGAATCAAATTCAAAATTCTACTCTTGACCTACAAAGCCATAAATGACATGGCCCCATCCTACCTCAAAGATGCTATAGAACCATATCATCCAAACAGAGCTCTTCGCTCTCAGAATGCCGGCCTTCTGGTGGTGCCAAGAGTCTCTAAAAGTACTGTAGGAGGTAGAGCGTTTAGCTACCAAGCTCCTGTGTTATGGAATCAGCTCCCGACCCATGTTAAATATGCTGACACAGTCTCTTCATTTAAGTCCAGGCTTAAAACGTTCCTCTTCGAAATCGCTTATGGTCAGAGTAGTTAGGAACAGAAAGATAAACCCACAGCTTCAGCTACGCTGCCCTAGGAGTAACTGTGCTGGGGGAAGTATGACAGCTTGAGCACTATCCTCTTCTTCTTCTGACTACTTATGCTATCAAACAATATTTATTTTTTGATTCCACTTGCAAACTGTTCACCGCCTTCTTTTCTTTCTCTCACTCCTGAGGACCTGTGGACCCAGATGCCCCTCCCCTGGTGAAGTGGTCCCTGCCCTGTGTGGACGGTCCCTCATCTGCCTGAAGAGTGGCTCCAGTTCGCCTCAGTCGGTCCCTCTTCTGCCTGAAGAGTGGGTCCAGCTCGCCTCCGACGGTCCCTCTTCTGCCTGAAGAGTGGGTCCAGCTCGCCTCCGACGGTCCCTCTTCTGCCTGAAGAGTGGGTCCAGCTCGACTCAGACGGTCCCTCTTCTGCCTGAAGAGTGGGTCCAGCTCGACTCAGACGGTCCCTCATCTGCCTGAAGAGTGGGTCCAGCTCGACTCAGACGGTCCCTCTTCTGCCTGAAGAGTGGGTCCAGCTCCAGTCTCCTTGTGTCCGTCTGTCCGTCTGTGAGAGTCGGATCTCTCCTTCACTGGAACTCCTCCAGGTTTCTACGCTTTTTTCCCAAAGAGGTTTTTTTTGTAGTTTTTCCTGGCCGAGAAGGAGAGTCTAAGGACAGAGGACCCTGGGACATTGTCCCTCGCCACCACAGACATTGTCTGACTTCATCGCCACCACAGACATTGTCTGACTCCATCGCCACCACAGACATTGTTGATTCATTTCTCCCTGTGGCCCTCAGAGGCAACTGTTGTTGTGATTTTGGGCCTTACAAAAATAAATTGATTTGATTTGATTTGAATAATAATAATAATAATAATAAATATAGCCGCAAGCGGCAATGATCGGCCCTCGCTACGCCGCCGCCACACCGCAAGAGGAGGGGCCCCAATTGTCGCCCCAATTGTCCTTTTATTGCGCCTACTGCTGAATCTGTGACGCTGTCACATCTTCTCCCCTTTGTTTTACCATCAAAAAGCAATTTTATTTTGAATTCTTGGCTGTGTCTGTGCGGCTTTGCCGCACAGACACCTTGACTCTTTGAATGAAAATGTGGATAACTTTTGATGGTCCACCCCTGAAGATGAGTCTCACCAAATTTCAGGTTAATATGTCTAACGCCCTAAGAGGAGTTTGTGAAAGTCTAAAGTGTAAACATGTTCTGGCGATTTCCCCATTGGAATAACATGGGAGGTTTTGGTCATCGCTACGGCAACGTCATAACAATTATGACATGGGTCTCGTTGACTTTTTTGATGGGGATGCTAAAATTGAGTTGTGTGTCAAATTTCATATAATTTCGCAAAACTAAATATTTAACCTCCGTATAAAATCTGTAGGGGGCGCTGTGGCTCCAAATTAATTTATTTCACTTCAAGTATGTTTAGCGCAAAGAGTTTAACAACTGATTCTAATTTGACGCAATTCGGACTTTATCTGCGCAAACGGCAGAAATGTTAAATTTGGGAGATTTCTGAAATTCTTGCTACAGTTTGCGGCTTTGCCGCACAGAGACCGTGAGAGGTATCAATGTCATTTGGATAACTTTTGATGTCCCACTCCTCAGTAGCATTTTCACCAAATTTCAGCTTTTTAGGGCCAACGCCCTGGGAGGAGTTCGTAAAAGTACGACGTTTGGAAAAACTCCGAAGTCATGTTTAGCCATTTTTGAACCAATATGGCCGACATTTGGTTGGGCGGACGGCGTTGCCGTGATAATATTTTTTACTTCTCTTGTCACCATCTACCTCTGCGCCAAATTTCATGATTCTACGATCAGATTTTTTTTTTGGGTCATTTCCCATCTCTCAATGCATTTTTGGTATATTTGGGGGCGCTGACGCGCCAATTTTTTTTATTTTAGAAAAGGGAAATAGCCAGAATGTAGAGAGGCACGATTTTTAGAGGTGTGCAAATTTTTGTGACTTTTCGTCAATGTTCACTGGGTGAAAAATAGGGGGGTTGGTCCCGAGAAGAAGAAAGAAAGAATATTAAAGCCGCAAGCGGCATCCAACGGCCCTCGCGGGCCGCCGGCCTTCCGACTCTGCGCTTTCGACTTGATAAAGATGGCGCCCTTATTGTGTTGAATTAAAAAAGAACTTGACAGACGGCGACACATTGGACATGGCCAATCCAGTGCAAATCAACACAAGTGTCAGTCAAATTTGCTGCGCCGCCGCACAGAGACCTTAGCACTTGGAATAAAAATATGGATAACTTTTGATGCCGCGCTTGTGTAGATGATATTTCCCAAAGTAAAGCTTGATCGAGCTATTGCCCACGGAGGAGTTCGTTAAAGTGTGAAGCGTAAAAATGTGGTCATTTTAGAGATTTCGCTGTTTTCCCATTTCTGACATATATTTGCGGGTCCGCCACACAGAGACCGTAGCACTTAGAATCAAAATATGGATAAGTTTTGATGCCCCGCTTGTGTAGATGATATTCTCCAAATATGAACTTGATCGGACAATCACCCTAGGAGGAGTTCATTAAAGTGTGAAGCGTAAAAATGTGGTGATTTGAGCGATTCTACGATTTTCCCATAAGGATAACATGGGATGTTTCTGTCAACGCTACGGTTACGCCGTACAAAATATGACTTTGGCTCTCATACTTTTATGATCAGGATGGCAAATTAGAATTTTGTTCAAAATATCATGTCATTTGGAAAAACTCTATTGTTTATAGACCACTCTGAAGGCCAAATAGTCAGAATTCTGGGAAACGTTTGCGGCTCCGTCGCACAGAGACCGTAAAAGTTATCCTTAAAATTTGCATAACTTTAGATGCCCCACTTGTCTAGAGGACGTACACCAATTTTGAGGTTGGTGGGCAAAACGCACTAGGAGGACTTCGTTAAAGTGTAAAACATAAAAATGTGGTAATTTGAGAGATTTTGTGGTTTTCCCATAGGGATAACATGGGAGGTTTCTGTCATCGCTACGACTACGCCGTAAAAAATTAGGCATTTTTGTGATTGGCTTTTGTGATTGGGACGGCAAAGTAGAATTTTGGGTAAAGTTTAGACAATTTTGGTAAAACTAATTTTTGACCTTCAATGTTAATTTAAAGGTCACTCTGTAGGGGGCGCTATCGCGCCCATTTCAATTTTGTCAGCCTAAACTGGTCCAAACTAGAAAGTTTAACAACTGATTCAAATTTGGTCCTAATCGGACTGGTTTTGATCAAATGGGAACAATTTTTAGATCTGCAATATTCCAAAATAAGTTGTCCAACTTTGCGGCTGCGCCGCACACAGACCGTAAAAGGTATCTCAAAAAATTGGATAACTTTAGATGTCCCACTTGTCCAGAGGACGTACGCCGATTTTGAAGTCGGTGGGCAAAACGCCCTAGGAGGAGTTCGTCAAAGTTTGACGTAAACAAAATGGCTAACTCAGCTTGTTTTCATTTTCAAAGGAAGATGGCGGCCATAGGGTAAGTCTGGGGGCGTGGCCACAATAATATATTTTTTTTGTCCTCACGAGAGGAATGCGTGTCCCGAATTTCGTAGCTTTACGACAAAGTTGACCTCGGGGCGTCTTCCATAGGCGCAATGTATTTTGACTTTTGTCGGTGGCGCTGTCGCGCCATTTTTTAACGAAAAAAAAAATGGCCCAGAAAAAATCAAATTTTTCGCCGATTCTGAATTTTGGGCAAAGTTTGGTGAGTTTTTGAGCACGTTCAGGGGGTCAAATTAGAGCTCAAAAAGCAGAAGAACAAGAAAAATAAAAATAATTAAAGCCGCAAGCGGCATCCAACGGCCCTCGCGGGCCGCCGGCCTTCCGACTCTGCTCTCTGCATTTTACAGAGATGGCGCTAACGCAATTGTCTAAGAACTAAGACAGCGACACATTGGACATGTACAATGCTGTGCTTAACCAGTGCAAATGAACACAAATGTCGGTCAAATGTGCAGCTCCAGCGCACAGAGACCGTGACACTTGGAATAAAAATATGGATAACTTTTGATGCTCCGCTTGTGTAAATTATTTTTCCCAAATATGAGCTTGATCGAGCTATTGCCCACAGAGGACTTCATTAAAGTGTGAAGCGTAAATGTGAACATTTCAAGGATTTGGCGTTTTTCCCATTTGTGACAGTATATTTGCAGCTCCACGGCACAGAGACCGTAGCACTTAAAATCAAAATATGGATAACTTTTGATGCCCCATTTGTGTAGATGATTTCCCCAAATATGAGCTTGATCGGGCAATCGGCCTAGGAGGAGTTCGTTAAAGTGTGAAGCGTAAAAATGTGGTGATTTTAGAGATTTCGCTGTTTTCCCATTTCTGACATATATTTGCGGGTCCGCCACACAGAGACCGTAGCACTTAGAATCAAAATATGGATAACTTTTGATGCCCCGCTTGTGTAGATGATTTTCCCCAAATATGAGCTTGATCGGACAATCGCCCTAGGAGGAGTTCATTAAAGTGTGAAGCGTAAAAATGTGGTGATTTGAGCGATTCTACGATTTTCCCATAAGGATAACATGGGATGTTTCTGTCAACGCTACGGTTACGCCGTACAAAATATGACTTTGGCTCTCATACTTGTATGATCAGGATGGCAAATTAGAATTTAGTGCAAAATGTCATGTCATTTGGAAAAACTCTATTGTTTATAGGCCACTCTGAAGGCCAAATAGTCAGAATTCTGGGAAACGTTTGCGGCTCCGTCGCACAGAGACCGTAAAAGTTATCCTTAAAATTTGGATAACTTTAGATGCACCACTTGTCTAGAGGACGTACACCGATTTTGAGGTTGGTGGGCAAAACGCACTAGGAGGAGTTCGTTGAAGTGTAAAACATAAAAATGTGGTAATTTGAGAGATTTTGCGGTTTTCCCATAGGGATAACATGGGAGGTTTCTGTCATCGCTACGACTACGCCGTAAAAATTTAGGCATTTTTGTGATTGGCTTTTGTGATCGGGACGGCAAAATAGAATTTTGGGTAAAGTTTAGACAATTTTGGTAAAACTAATTTTTGACCTTCAATGTTATTTTAAAGGTCACTCTGTAGGGGGCGCTATCGCGGCCATTTCAATTTTGTCAGCCTAAACTGGTCCAAACTAGAAAGTTTAACAACTGATTCAAATTTGGTCCTAATCGGACTGGTTTTGATCAAATGGGAGCAATTTTTAGATCTGCAATATTCCAAAATAAGTTGTCCAACTTTGCGGCTGCGCCGCACACAGACCGTTAAAGGTATCTCAAAAAATTGAATAACTTTAGATGCCCCACTTGTCCAGAGGACGTACGCCGATTTTGAAGTTGGTGGGCAAAACGCCCTAGGAGGAGTTCGTCAAAGTTTGACGTGAACAAAATGACTAACACAGCGTATTTTCATTTTCAAAGGAAGATGGCAGCCATAGGGTAAGTCTGGGGGCGTGGCCACAATGATTTTTTTTGTTCGTCCTCACGAGAGGAATGCGTGTCCCGAATTTCGTAGCTTTACGCCAAAGTTGACCTCGGGGCGTCTCCCATAGGCGCAATGTATTTTGACTTTTGTCGGTGGCGCTGTCGCGCCATTTTTTAACGAAAAAAAAAATGGCCCAGAAAAAATCAAATTTTTCGCCGATTCTGAATTTTGGGCAAAGTTTGGTGAGTTTTTGAGCATGTTCAGGGGGTCAAATTAGAGATCAAAAAGCAGAAGAACAAGAAAAATAAAAATAATAATATTTTTAGCAAAAACAATATAGCCGTTTCCACTATAACAACAAATTATACATCGTTTGAAAGCTCTAAGCCTTCCCCATGCCGCCATGGGGTGGAATCATCATTACGAGCGCTTACGCGCTCGTCACTCCCCATTCCGTCGGGATGCCCCGCCCACTCCCCATAGACTTCCATTGATTTGAGCAGATACAAGCATGGCCCATGCCTGCGGCATGGATTCTCGCGTACAGGACGATGCCAGGAGGGTTTTTGGAGGAATGCAGCGCTTCGCGCTGCTGTTGTCAACAATTTGTGAATGGGCTACGCCCATTCACAAATTGTTGACTATTTCTGTCATAGCAGGAGTAAGTATGCATGATCCATGCCTTCGGCATGGGCTAGTTCACTGTACTTGCCAGGGGCGACGGGGCACCAAACATGAGACATCAGACAGTTGCAACGCTGCCTTCGGCAGCGTTGCGGGAGCAATAGGCCCTCCGCCCTGCTGGGCGATGCGAAAACAATGTTTCCCATTTTTCAAATATCATAAACTATACATTTTCGGAAAACGCTCGCGCTTTCCTACCTCATGGTGTGGGTCCCTGGTCACTGACGGGTACTTTCGTTAATTTTGAGTGGGCTCCGCCCACTTTGTGTTTTTGGCCCTCTATACAGTAATAATGTTCAATTTTTGCATTACATGCTTATATGCACGGAACATGCAAGAGATGGGGAACGTATTCGTGAGGTACTTAGCGCAAATGAGTGCTTTATATGGGGATGACGACCGCTTCGCGGTCGTCATCCCAATGTAAGGTGCTCGTTTAGTGCGCACTTTTGCACGGGCTTCGCCCGTTTACAACGGTAATGTTCCATTTTCCTACTACTAATTAGTATGCACGGGGCGTGCATGAGTGAAGGAGTGCGTTAGTGAGTGTTTGGAAGTGGGCGAGCGCTTCGCGCTCGATTTCGTGCGCACTACGTGCGCACTTTCGCAGCCGTGCTTCGCACGGCCTTACGAGACTAATAGGCCTCTCGCCAGCTTGTGGCGCTCGGGCCTAATAATAATAATAATAATAATAATAATAATAATAATGGTCATGTGGTCAGAGTCTGTCCTGCTCCACACAGACGCGCATCTCTCGCTCCTCGCGCTCTCCTCCAATCAGCTCCGCGCGCGCTCACCTCCCGCACGTTCCCCGCGGCTCTGGCTCCGCCCTCAGCTCTATTTAAACGCACCATGAGCCGCACGTCTCACTTTCTCCTCCAGAGCCGCACCTGGAACAAGACGCGTGGATCTGCTGGAAAAAACACTGGAAACTGCGCGTAATTTGTCAAACTTCAGCCGTAACTAAAGGTAACTGTCTTTTACCAGACTGTGGCTCATTGTGTGGCTCATTTTGGGCTTTTTTGTGTAAATTTCATTCGTCAACTGAAAACAATCCAGTTTAACGCGCGGGATTATGAGTCCAAAGACACGTTTTGAGCAGTGATTGGTTCATTTGAAGTCGTTTAGTTTAGTTTTTTTTCTCTTTTACGCACAGAATAAAAACTACACAGAGCAGTTTTTAAACAGTCATTGGTTCAGTTGATGCGTTTTTAGTTTAAATTTAACCAGATTAAAGTGGCAACATGTGGTTAAACTGCGTCAAGTTTCCACAAAGTATCATTTCTTTACTAAATTGTCTTTTTAAATCATCCACATCTTTTATGATCGCTCAGGAGCTCATGTCCTGTTCCTCTCTTCAAGGTGACCTTCCACGTCTTTGGATTTTACACTTGGACACCGCAGGACGCGCGTGGACACCGCAGGACGCGCGTGGACTTGTCTCATCCACAAAGAGCTCGTGCGTAAAAGAGATGCGTCCTCTTCCACTGCTGCTGATGACGTGTTGCGTCAGCCTTTTCTCACCGCGGATCCAGGCGTCACGCGCGGAGCAGGACGCGGACAGGTACGGCCCCGGAGACACGCGCGAGCCGCAGTATGAGTGTGTGATTTGAAACGGAACACAAACGGAGTGCGCGTGAGTGTGAGCGTGAGCGTGAGCGTGAGCGTGAGCGTGAGCGAGCGTGAGCGTGAGCGTGAGCGAGCGCGTGAGCGTGAGCGTGAGCGTGAGCGAGCGTGAGCGTGAGTGTGAGTGTGAGCGAGCGTGAGTGAGCGCGAGCGCGAGCGAGCGTGAGCGTGAGCGTGAGCGTGAGTGTGAGCGAGCGTGAGTGTGAGCGTGAGCGTGAGCGTGAGTGTGAGTGTGAGTGTGAGCGAGCGTGAGCGTGAGCGTGAGTGTGAGTGTGAGCGAGCATGAGCGTGAGCGAGCGTGAGTGTGCGCTTGAGCGTGAGTGTGAGTGTGAGCGAGCGTGAGCGTGAGTGTGAGCGTGAGCGTGAGTGTGAGTGTGAGTGTGAGTGTGAGCGAGCGTGAGTGTGAGTGTGAGCGAGCGTGAGCGTGAGCGAGCGTGAGCGCGAGCGAGCGTGAGCGCGAGCGAGCGTGAGCGTGAGTGTGAGCGAGCGTGAGTGTGAGCGTGAGCGTGAGTGTGAGCGAGCGTGAGTGTGAGTGTGAGCGAGCGTGAGCGTGAGCGAGCGTGAGTGTGCGCTTGAGCGTGAGTGTGAGTGTGAGCGAGCGTGAGTGTGCGCTTGAGCGTGAGTGTGCGCGTGAGTGTGAGCGTGAGTGTGCGCGTGAGCGTGAGTGTGAGCGAGCGTGCGTGTGAGTGTGCGTGTGAGCGTGCGAGCGTGCGTGTGAGCGTGAGTGTGCGTGTGAGTGTGAGTGTGAGCGTGAGTGTGAGCGTGAGCGTGAGTGTGAGCGTGAGTGTGAGCGTGAGCGAGCGTGAGTGTGAGTGTGAGCGTGAGTGTGAGTGTGAGTGTGAGCGAGCGTGAGCGTGAGCGAGCGTGAGTGTGCGCTTGAGCGTGAGTGTGAGTGTGAGCGAGCGTGAGTGTGAGTGTGAGCGTGAGCGGGAGTGTGAGTGTGAGCGAGCGTGAGTGTGAGTGTGAGTGTGAGCGAGCGTGAGCGTGAGCGAGCGTGAGTGTGCGCTTGAGCGTGAGTGTGAGTGTGAGCGAGCGTGAGTGTGAGCGTGAGCGTGAGTGTGAGCGTGAGTGTGCGCGTGAGCGTGAGTGTGAGCGAGCGTGCGTGTGAGTGTGCGTGTGAGTGTGCGTGTGAGTGTGCGTGTGAGCGTGAGTGTGCGTGTGAGTGTGCGTGTGAGCGAGCGTGAGTGTGAGTGTGAGTGTGAGCGAGCGTGAGCGTGAGTGTGAGCGAGCGTGAGCGTGAGTGTGAGTGTGAGCGAGCGTGAGCGGGAGCGTGAGCGTGAGTGTGAGCGAGCGTGAGCGTGAGTGTGAGTGTGAGCGAGCGTGAGCGTGAGTGTGAGTGTGAGCGAGCGTGAGCGTGAGCGTGAGCGAGCGTGAGCGTGAGCGCGAGCGCGAGCGCGAGCGTGAGCGTGAGCGTGAGCGTGAGCGAGCGTGAGTGTGAGTGTGAGCGTGAGCGTGAGCGAGCGTGAGTGTGAGTGTGAGTGTGAGTGAGCGTGAGCGTGAGCGAGCGTGAGTGTGCGCTTGAGCGTGAGTGTGAGTGTGAGCGTGAGCGAGCGTGAGTGTGAGTGTGAGTGTGAGCGAGCGTGAGCGTGAGCGAGCGTGAGTGTGCGCTTGAGCGTGAGTGTGAGTGTGAGCGAGCGTGAGTGTGCGCTTGAGCGTGAGTGTGAGTGTGAGTGTGCGCGTGAGTGTGAGCGTGAGTGTGCGCGTGAGCGTGAGTGTGAGCGAGCGTGCGTGTGAGTGTGCGTGTGAGTGTGCGTGTGAGCGTGCGAGCGTGCGTGTGAGCGTGAGTGTGCGTGTGAGTGTGAGTGTGAGCGTGAGTGTGAGCGTGAGTGTGAGCGTGAGCGAGCGTGAGTGTGAGTGTGAGCGTGAGCGTGAGCGTGAGTGTGAGTGTGAGTGTGAGTGTGAGCGAGCGTGAGTGTGAGTGTGAGTGTGAGCGAGCGTGAGCGTGAGCGAGCGTGAGTGTGCGCTTGAGCGTGAGTGTGAGTGTGAGTGTGAGCGTGAGCGTGAGCGTGAGCGTGAGCGAGCGTGAGTGTGAGCGTGAGTGTGAGCGTGAGCGTGAGCGAGCGTGAGCGTGAGCGAGCGTGAGCGTGAGCGTGCGTGAGCGTGAGCGAGCGTGAGCGTGAGCGTGAGTGTGAGCGAGCGTGAGCGTGAGCGTGAGCGTGAGTGTGAGCGTGAGTGTGAGCGAGCGTGAGCGTGAGCGTGAGCGTGAGCGAGCGTGAGTGTGAGTGTGAGTGTGAGCGTGAGCGTGAGTGTGAGTGTGAGCGTGAGCGTGAGCGAGCGTGAGTGTGAGTGTGAGCGAGCGTGAGCGTGAGCGAGCGTGAGTGTGCGCTTGAGCGTGAGTGTGAGTGTGAGTGTGAGCGTGAGCGAGCGTGAGTGTGAGTGTGAGTGTGAGCGAGCGTGAGCGTGAGCGAGCGTGAGTGTGCGCTTGAGCGTGAGTGTGAGTGTGAGCGAGCGTGAGTGTGCGCTTGAGCGTGAGTGTGAGTGTGAGTGTGCGCGTGAGTGTGAGCGTGAGTGTGCGCGTGAGCGTGAGTGTGAGCGAGCGTGCGTGTGAGTGTGCGTGTGAGTGTGCGTGTGAGCGTGCGAGCGTGCGTGTGAGTGTGAGTGTGAGCGTGAGTGTGAGTGTGAGCGTGAGTGTGAGCGTGAGTGTGAGCGTGAGCGAGCGTGAGCGTGAGTGTGAGTGTGAGCGTGAGTGTGAGTGTGAGCGAGCGTGAGTGTGAGTGTGAGCGAGCGTGAGCGAGCGTGAGTGTGCGCTTGAGCGTGAGTGTGAGTGTGAGCGTGAGTGTGAGCGTGAGCGTGAGTGTGAGCGAGCGTGAGTGTGAGTGTGAGCGAGCGTGAGCGAGCGTGAGTGTGCGCTTGAGCGTGAGTGTGAGTGTGAGCGAGCGTGAGTGTGAGCGTGAGCGTGAGCGTGAGTGTGAGTGTGAGTGTGAGCGAGCGTGAGTGTGAGTGTGAGCGAGCGTGAGCGTGAGCGAGCGTGAGTGTGTGAGCGAGCGTGAGTGTGAGCGTGAGCGTGAGCGTGAGTGTGCGCGTGAGCGTGAGTGTGAGCGAGCGTGCGTGTGAGTGTGCGTGTGAGTGTGCGTGTGAGCGTGCGTGTGAGCGTGAGTGTGCGTGTGAGTGTGCGTGTGAGCGTGCGTGTGAGCGTGAGTGTGCGTGTGAGTGTGAGCGTGAGTGTGAGCGTGAGCGAGCGTGTGAGTGTGCGTGTGAGTGTGCGTGTGAGTGTGAGTGTGCGTGTGAGCGTGTGCGAGCGTGAGTGTGAGCGAGTGTGAGCGTGCGTGAATGTGAGCGTGAGCGTGAGCGTGCGTGTGAGTGTGAGTGTGAGTGTGTGAGTGAGTGTGAGTGTGAGCGCGAGTGAGTGTGAGCGCGAGTGAGTGCGCGTGAGTGATCGCGGCGTTGGGCTGAGCTGGACACACACGTGCTCTTCAGGAGCTTTTGTTGTTATCTGTGTTTGTAGAAGTGTGAGAACAAAAGCTTCTGGATTTCCACCTGGAAACGAGTGAAACGTGACGTGATTTTGACCAGAGAATATGTCACAAAATATGATAAATCCTGTCTCGGGGTCAGGGTCTCGGGGTCAGGGTCTCGGGGTCAGGGTCTCGGGGTCAGAGTCTCGGGGTCAGGGTCTCGGGGTCAGGGTCTCGGGGTCAGAGTCTCGGGGTCAGAGTCTCGGGGTCAGGGTCTCGGGGTCAGAGTCTCGGGGTCAGGGTCTCGGGGTCAGGGTCTCGGGGTCAGAGTCTCGGGGTCAGAGTCTCGGGGTCAGGGTCTCGGGGTCAGGGTCTCGAGGTCAGGGTCTCGGGGTCAGAGTCTCGGGGTCAGGGTCTCGGGGTCAGGGTCTCGGGGTCAGAGTCTCGGGGTCAGAGTCTCGGGGTCAGGGTCTCGGGGTCAGGGTCTCGGGGTCAGGGTCTCGGGGTCAGGGTCTCGGGGTCAGGGTCTCGGGGTCAGAGCCTGGTTTTGTGTTTTTCTGCATTTGGTTGTGTAAAAGGAGATGAGTTTTTAAGAAGGCCAAATCATGATTTTATTCATGACAAACTTTACCACAAATACAACTGAGGCCTTATCGTACAAGAAACATGAACAACACGAGTCACAAACAGGCTCCTGGGCCTCGAGACCCCCGTCTACGACATGGATTAGAATAATAATTAGAAGGGATTGAGAGGGAGGGGCACGAAGTCACGAACGCGTGTCTGTGAACTGGACGATTAAGTAGCCGCAGGAAGGGGCGTGAAAGGGGTGTGGTCCCGCTCCTGAACTTAAGATAACAAACGTATCTTCATAATGAAAGAAAGAAGACAACTGGGTTCACTTTATTACATTTAATACACTAAACGTTCTCTGGTAGAAATGGACACAAAACATAAAAAAGCGGCTCAAATGAACGCTGTCGCTTTTGTCTTCGTCGTTTTGGCACATTCGCACAGAAAGTCCTCCAGCTGAGCTCCTGACCAGACTCAGGCTCCGGTGATGTTTTCCCATGTGACCCGTCCGGCTGCGAAGGGGCGGGGTCAAACGCAGACGTTCACAGAAGTGTCTGCAGCGGAGCGAATGAACGAGACAGAGTAAAGCGATCTGAGCGTGGCTCGTCCGGGTGGAGTCGTCTCCTCCTGCTCCACTGAACTCGCACTTCTCCTTTCGTCCCGTTTACTGTAAATGGAACTGTAAATGGAACTGTAAATGATTGCCCCGCCCTCTGGCTTCACTACAGTCGTGGAGAGAGCGAGGTGAAGGTCAGACGCCGTCCCGTGACACAATAAACCCAGAGGAGATAAGCTCGGTGGGAACCTTTTACGGGCCGCTGGAGACGACGCGCTTTCGACTGTTTGGAAAAGGACGGTGCTAAATGTGCTTTTCGTTTTACTCATCGATGTCGCGGCGTTCGCTTCGTTTGTTTGACGAATCCTGTTCACAAGATCATCTTCTCTGAGCCTCACAAACACTCTTTAAGCCCATAAATCATCTCAGACCCGCATCGCCTTCGTCACAACTGCGTGTTTACATTAGCACGTCGGGGCAAGCTAGCTTTTGTTTATTGCCCCGTGGTAATTCCCTCTGCTGCCAATAGTTTTGAAACGTGAGACGCCAAAGCAAAGTTACAAGAGCAGGTTCAAAGGGAATAAACGAGACAAATTATGCGGAATGTGAACTTTAACCCTCGAGATTAATGTGGCAAGTTTATCTTTTATTTCAAAAATGGTGAAACTCTCAAAGCTGGCCCCTGCTTCATTCCTCAGCGCGCCTGTAGGTGGAGCTCTTGCCTCTGGCCCCTGCTTCATTCCTCAACGCGCCTGTAGGTGGAGCTCTTGCCTCTGGCCCCTGCTTCATTCCTCAGCGCGCCTGTAGGTGGAGCTCTTGCCGCTGGCCCCTGCTTCATTCCTCAGCGCGCCTGTAGGTGGAGCTCTTGCCTCTGGCCCCTGCTTCATTCCTCAACGCGCCTGTAGGTGGAGCTCTTGCCTCTGGCCCCTGCTTCATTCCTCAGCGCGCCTGTAGGTGGAGCTCTTGCCTCTGGCCCCTGCTTCATTCCTCAGCGCGCCTGTAGGTGGAGCTCTTGCCTCTGGCCCCTGCTTCATTCCTCAGCGCGCCTGTAGGTGGAGCTCTTGCCTCTGGCCCCTGCTTCATTCCTCAACGCGCCTGTAGGTGGAGCTCTTGCCTCTGGCCCCTGCTTCATTCCTCAGCGCGCCTGTAGGTGGAGCTCTTGCCTCTGGCCCCTGCTTCATTCCTCAGCGCGCCTGTAGGTGGAGCTCTTGCCTCTGGCCCCTGCTTCATTCCTCAGCGCGCCTGTAGGTGGAGCTCTTGCCTCTGGCCCCTGCTTCATTCCTCAGCGCGCCTGTAGGTGGAGCTCTTGCCTCTGGCCCCTGCTTCATTCCTCAGCGCGCCTGTAGGTGGAGCTCTTGCCTCTGGCCCCTGCTTCATTCCTCAGCGCGCCTGTAGGTGGAGCTCTTGCCTCTGGCCCCTGCTTCATTCCTCAGCGCGCCTGTAGGTGGAGCTCTTGCCTCTGGCCCCTGCTTCATTCCTCAGCGCGCCTGTAGGTGGAGCTCTTGCCTCTGGCCCCTGCTTCATTCCTCAGCGCGCCTGTAGGTGGAGCTCTTGCCGCTGGCCCCTGCTTCATTCCTCAACGCTCCTGTAGGTGGAGCTCTTGCCTCTGGCCCCTGCTTCATTCCTCAGCGCGCCTGTAGGTGGAGCTCTTGCCTCTGGCCCCTGCTTCATTCCTCAGCGCGCCTGTAGGTGGAGCTCTTGCCTCTGGCCCCTGCTTCATTCCTCAGCGCGCCTGTAGGTGGAGCTCTTGCCTCTGGCCCCTGCTTCATTCCTCAGCGCGCCTGTAGGTGGAGCTCTTGCCTCTGGCCCCTGCTTCATTCCTCAGCGCGCCTGTAGGTGGAGCTCTTGCCTCTGGCCCCTGCTTCATTCCTCAGCGCGCCTGTAGGTGGAGCTCTTGCCTCTGGCTCCTGCTTCATTCCTCAGCGCGCCTGTAGGTGGAGCTCTTGCCTCTGGCCCCTGCTTCATTCCTCAGCGCGCCTGTAGGTGGAGCTCTTGCCTCTGGCCCCTGCTTCATTCCTCAACGCGCCTGTAGGTGGAGCTCTTGCCTCTGGCCCCTGCTTCATTCCTCAACGCGCCTGTAGGTGGAGCTCTTGCCGCTGGCTCCTGCTTCATTCCTCAGCGCGCCTGTAGGTGGAGCTCTTGCCTCTGGCCCCTGCTTCATTCCTCAGCGCGCCTGTAGGTGGAGCTCTTGCCTCTGGCCCCTGCTTCATTCCTCAGCGCGCCTGTAGGTGGAGCTCTTGCCGCTGGCCCCTGCTTCATTCCTCAACGCGCCTGTAGGTGGAGCTCTTGCCTCTGGCCCCTGCTTCATTCCTCAGCGCGCCTGTAGGTGGAGCTCTTGCCGCTGGCCCCTGCTTCATTCCTCAGCGCGCCTGTAGGTGGAGCTCTTGCCTCTGGCCCCTGCTTCATTCCTCAGCGCGCCTGTAGGTGGAGCTCTTGCCTCTGGCCCCTGCTTCATTCCTCAGCGCGCCTGTAGGTGGAGCTCTTGCCTCTGGCCCCTGCTTCATTCCTCAGCGCGCCTGTAGGTGGAGCTCTTGCCTCTGGCCCCTGCTTCATTCCTCAGCGCGCCTGTAGGTGGAGCTCTTGCCTCTGGCCCCTGCTTCATTCCTCAGCGCGCCTGTAGGTGGAGCTCTTGCCTCTGGCCCCTGCTTCATTTCTCAGCGCGCCTGTAGGTGGAGCTCTTGCCTCTGGCCCCTGCTTCATTCCTCAACGCGCCTGTAGGTGGAGCTCTTGCCGCTGGCCCCTGCTTCATTCCTCAACGCGCCTGTAGGTGGAGCTCTTGCCTCTGGCCCCTGCTTCATTCCTCAGCGCTCCTGTAGGTGGAGCTCTTGCCTCTGGCCCCTGCTTCATTCCTCAGCGCGCCTGTAGGTGGAGCTCTTGCCTCTGGCCCCTGCTTCATTCCTCAGCGCGCCTGTAGGTGGAGCTCTTGCCTCTGGCCCCTGCTTCATTCCTCAGCGCGCCTGTAGGTGGAGCTCTTGCCGCTGGCCCCTGCTTCATTCCTCAGCGCGCCTGTAGGTGGAGCTCTTGCCTCTGGCCCCTGCTTCATTCCTCAGCGCGCCTGTAGGTGGAGCTCTTGCCTCTGGCCCCTGCTTCATTCCTCAGCGCGCCTGTAGGTGGAGCTCTTGCCTCTGGCCCCTGCTTCATTCCTCAGCGCGCCTGTAGGTGGAGCTCTTGCCTCTGGCCCCTGCTTCATTCCTCAGCGCGCCTGTAGGTGGAGCTCTTGCCTCTGGCCCCTGCTTCATTCCTCAGCGCGCCTGTAGGTGGAGCTCTTGCCTCTGGCCAACAGAGGGAGACAGACACCTTTTCTAAGCATATTTTTAACAGCTGTAAAAGCAGAAACAGGGTAATACACACATTAAAAATGTCACTTTTACTCCAAAAGTGTCATGGGACCATCTGCACGGTTTAGTTTAAGATTTTGTCTTGTGCAGGACTAAACCAGGTCAAAACAAGATCTAAACAAGATCTAAACCAGGTCTAAACCAGGTCTAAACCAGGTCTTAGTTCCAGTTTTGTATTTGCATTTCCACTAGTCTGAGCACTTCCTGTTTGTTTTGTGACTGTCGAGATGAAGCTCCACCAAACATTTTAAGAATGAGACCAAGGCAGTGGCTCCACCCACAAACGGCCCAGACTGAGCTACTGTTTTGTGTCGGGGGTAAATGTGTTTGCTGTAGTTTCATCGTCCTGGAGGTTGGCAGAGTTTATACTGATGGATTCACGCTTTTGAGTTTGATTAACACCGTTAGCTTACGGAGCGTTAGCATTAGCCTTCAAACACCACAAATGATGAAAAACCAGGGCTGTGTTTGCGACTGACGACCACACCAGAGCCGAGTTACAACGTGTTTTGTGTAGATTATTGATTAGCGCCTAGATAGCATAGATGCTAACAGATTCCTTAGCTCTAACTTTATGCTGGACAATATTGCACCGAAACCATAGACGGTCTCACTGGGGTTCATTAGCTTCTGCTGCTCCTTAGATGTTTCCTCTGATTTGACCCTGACATCTGCCCCATGACCACGGGATTCGTCTTTCCACGTGGTCGTTTCAGGGTTGAGAAGCCGCGCTCCTGCATCACTCGAGTTTAAACGGTGAAAGATCATGACCTCCTGCAGTTTGTCCAGCAGGAGGAGACACTTGGACCACAGGACGTGCGGCGATGGAAAGTTCGCGTCTCGATAACGTGCGACTGTGCCACATTTATTGATTTAGCCGTGTTTGTTGCTTTCAGCTGCGTCACCGAGACTCCTGTGTTTGTGGAGTGACGTGAGTGAAAACCCGTCCAGCCCGAGGCACATTCCTCAGGAGGACAAACGGGTTCCGTGCCCGAAATGCCGTTAATCCGCTCGGCAAAAGAGTACGGAATACAATGGGAGACGGGAAGGCGATACGGGCAGGACACTAAACGTGCAGCTTCGCCGAGACGAGAGAGCGAGAAGCGAGAGAGAAGAGCGGTGCGCCCTCTTGTGATGAGGCTGGGAACAACCAGATGCAACAGTTTAGTTCAGTTTCATCTTGAATCTCTTAAATTTACAAAAGAAAAGATGATTTGATACAGCAGCTCAGCCAAATACACAATGAATATCAATGTTTTATTTGATTGTTTTTCAGTTTTAAAATATAAAAAAAGACCAGAACACGACCAGAATAACATTTAAATTCACATTATTGCTCTTCTCGTCTGGTCCAAAGCCTGTCACATTTTCAGATAAAGTCAGAATGTGATTTTAAAGTTTCAAAAGTTATTTAAAATACACTTAAAACACATTTATGAGCACGTTTTTACGGTGGACATTCGACATTTCGTTTCTCCTTTTACTGTTTGAAGCTCGGGTCGACTCTGATGCTGTTTTAACGCTCTAGTTTATTAACAACAAAGAAGAAGAATTATACTTGTACTTTATGTCGTAGTAAATCTGCTTTTCGAATGCACTTTTGTGTAACGTGTTCAGAGACGTGACTTTTCCACGGGTGGATTTGTTCAGACGTGACGTTAAACGCGGCGTCACAAACAGAAAATAACATAAACAATTAAAACAAGTAAAACCATTAGACTTGTAGTTTTATTCCATTTGTATTATTTCTGAAACAAATCCTGCTGCTTTGACTCCTTAATTTGATTTTTTTCTTCTTTTTTTCCCCTCTTTTTTTGCATTTGTCAGTTTGTTTTATGTTTAAAAAAATTTAATTGTAAAAAAAAAAAAATACAATAATAATAAATGTGGTGAAAAAAAATAACATTTGCTTAAAAAATACATAGAAAACGTTCCTGTAATAATACGGTGTAGATGCTGTTGTTTGGTCTGGATGCAGCTCGTTAGCTCGTTAGCCGCGCTCCTCGTTTATTACAGTTTATAAATAGACTGTGGCTCGGCGGGGGTCAAAGGTCGCGGCTGTAAACGTGAAAGAACAAGAGGAAATTCCGGAGTGGATTAAAGTCCGAAACGCCGCGCGCTGCCAGCTTTACATGACTCTAACCCGCGCTTTACGCCACATTTCACACACAAACAATCCTGAAACAAAGTGCAAACGATTCCGGACTTTACTCGAGTAAACGAGGGCGCGATCGAGCGGCGAAAAGCGACCTTGACCGTGGCCCGGGACCAAGTGCAAACAAGGGGCAGCTGCGGCCTGTTTGCGGAGGACGGCGGCGTCTCTTTGTCTTCCGCGCGCTCCAGCGACTCGCCAAACAAACGTACGATGTCATTCGTGATGTGGCGTTAGCGCTCGCCGCACCGCTGCGTTTTACCGCGTTCAAAATGTGGAAAACGGATCATTTTAAACGGTTTATTGCTCACTTTTCCATGACGTGTATAAGGGTTTTTAGCTCCTTTCAGAGGCCGTAGCGTAACTTCCTGGTTCTCGGTTGAACGTGCGTGGATGCAGACAGCACACAGCGGTCTCGGTTTTTTTTTACCATGAGAGCCGCTTTTACACCAGCCAAAACTTTAACGTAACTTAAAGGTGCCATAACATGCTTTTGGTCACGTTTGGTAGTCTATCCTAAGTGTATCATTGATAATAATAAGGGTTGTGCAACACCCTTAACATAATAGTTAAGAAATATCACCCAGACCTTGGACCCCCTCACCAACCCGGAAATGCAAACGGCTTGGTTTGATATTCGCCCCCACCCTTGTGAAGAGCCATCTGGCTCCCCCGCCCAACCCGTGACGTAGTCTCAGAGCGTGTGTGCCCCGCCCAACCTGTGACGTAGTCTCAGAGCGTGTGTGCCCCGCCCAACCTGTGACGTAGTCTCAGAGCGTGTGTGCCCCGCCCAACCTGTGACGTAGTCTCAGAGCGTGTGTGCCCCGCCCAACCTGTGACGTAGTCTCAGAGCGCGTGTGCCCCGCCCACCCGTGACGTAGTCTCAGAGCGCGTGTGCCCCGCCCACCCGTGACGTAGTCTCAGAGCACGTGTGCCCCGCCCACCCGTGACGTAGTCTCAGAGCGCGTGTGCCCCGCCCACCCGTGACGTAGTCTCAGAGCACGTGTGCCCCGCCCACCCGTGACGTAGTCTCAGAGCTGCGCCGCTCCTGCCGCGCGACTGAGTGAGAAACGATAGAACTTCAGATCAGATCAACACTACTTTGAGCCGAAATAAATCTGGTGTTTATTCTACAGCGTGCGCAGAACATATATATATATATATATATATATATATATAGATATAGATATATAGATAGATAGATAGATAGATAGATAGATAGATAGATAGATAGATAGATAGATAGAACGAACTTCTCTCCGTTTTTTTTCCCGGTTGCTGCATCAACTGCCACATAAACCTTCACCATTGTGATAATAGTAAAGAGTGCGACATCATTCATGAGGTTTTGGGCCTCTTTGAGCCGTGTTTCCTCGTAAATCGAAGCAGAAAAACGAGAAGACAAGAGGCGCTGAGCCGGGGGGAAGGGGGCGGGAGGGGGGATGATGACACGGTCTTGCCACCACCGCCCGTCAGTTTGTAGATTGGAGGAAAGGAGATAGTCTGTAATATAGCTAAAAACTGCGGGAATCAATCAAAAAAACACTCTGGACATTTATGAAGCACAAATAGCAATGTAAGAAGGTTAAAAGCTCTGAAAAGTCCATTTTGCATGTTATGGGACCTTGAAGTATTTAAATAGAAAAACATGACATAATATACATATTTTGAATGAGCTTAAACAAACTGTGTGCGTCATAACTTTTCTTATCGACGCTGCTTTGCCTGGAACGTTCCACAGCTTGGCATTAAGCACATCTACTGCAGCAGTTACGAGTAAGGTCTCTTACAAAGCTCGCGCACTTACGACATTTTTTTAACGTTTGTGATTATTTTTTACGTTAAATTTGTGATTTCTAAAGAAAACTTGACGTGGAAACCTATGCTCCAGTTTGTTATATTACATTTTAAACCTTTTCGGAACTTTTTCTCATTCAAAAAATATAATGTTTAGTTTTAGATTGTCAGTCGCTATGGCAACCGTCCCACTCTCTCGTCACTCTGGAGCCCACGGAGATCCTTCCCAAACGTTGCGACAGGTTTCGCGTGGTTGTGGGTTTAAAGTGTCCTCTCTGAATCCCTGCGTTTGACCCGGCGGTTCGGGCGTCGGCCGGAGCTCTGGGCGCGGCTCGTGATGTGGCCAAAGCCAAAACTTTTCCATAACTGAACCGGAGTGAGTAACTGGGTAATCGTCGTCTCTGCAGCTGGAGACGAGGCCAAGCGGCAAGCGCCAACTCGGCAGTTTATCGCAGACGCTGAAGGAGCATTTTTCAGATTCAAAGTCTTTTCTGAGCTCTATTTTTAGCCATAGTTGTCCTGAGGCGGATGGACCAAAAAAGTGGCTGCAATTTTGAACGTCTTCTTGAACTTTTCTTAACATTTTCCACATTTCCTCAATTTTCTTTACCAGTTTCACACCAATTTTACTCAAATATTCCACCATTTTTCTTTCAATTTTCCCAAAACTTCCACAGAATTTTCCCGATTTTTCACAAGAAAAGTGAAAAGTGAAACGGGGTGAAAAGTGTGCTCCGTCACACTTTTCACCCCGTTTTGCAATGCCCCTCGTGATCACCCCAGACCTTTAATGCTGTAAATCATATTCCTAATCGTGTAATAAACCACAGTGGGCACTTTGTTGTCAGAAAACGAGACGGAAATTAATAAAAGTTGATTCAGTTCCGCGATTAACGCTGGATTTACGTTTCTGGGCCGTTTTGTAATCGAGAATTACGACGGCGGAAAATGCACCTCGACGTAAGCCGTAACCCTCCTGGTCTTTTCCCGCTTGTCTGACTGTGACTGGGCTCTCCTCTCCACAGATCCGACCCGTAACTTGGCCAGGTGTTTGTCTCCTTAGAGAAAAGGACATTCCGGGCAAAGCAACACTCGCTTGTTTAAGGGTTAGATCTGAAACGGCAGAGCGAAGGAGAGGGAGTGCGTTTGGGTGAATGTGTTGAGAGCTGATTGGCTGAGAGGCAAAGATGGCCGGTTGTGATTGGCTGACGGCAACATAGTCAACGAAACGCTTCGACTTTACTGATTTAACAACGCATTTCACTCTTGTTTTTCTTCTTCTCTTCCAGACTGGACACGATCGAGCGACTCTTTGACCTCTCGGATGCCCCGCCGCCGCCGCCGTCCCCTGACCACGACGCGCTCTCCGAACCGCAGACGTGGCCCGTCCTCCGGCGCCGGCCCGCTCCCGCGTCGCTCTCCTGGGCCCGTCCCTCAGACCTGGTCCAGAAGGCCTCCCCTCGGCTCCGCCTCCTTCTCCCGCCGCCGCCGCCGCTTCTCCGACCGCGACGCCACCTGACCGCCCGGGGGACGCAGCACCACCACGCTCAGCTGATGCGGGTCGGGTGCAAACTGGGCACGTGCCAAGTGCAGAACCTGAGCCACAGACTGTACCAGCTCATCGGTCAGCGGGGCCGCGAGGATTCGTCGCCCATCAACCCGAGAAGCCCCCACAGTTACGGATGAGACGAGCCACGCCCCCCGTAGAAAGCCGCCATATTTAACTATTTATCTAAGTTTAACTGCTGTAGTAGAGTTTTTGTTTCATCCAATTAGTTTGATCTCTTGAAAAGAAGAGTACGACGGTTCAGCGCCTGGAATGTTCTGCAATATGACATGGAGCGTCTCTATCGCCACGAAGACGAACCCATCTCCATGTAGTGGGCGGCGGCACGCTGTCCTAAAGAAAAGTTACACAGTGCACCTTTAACCAGCGTCAAACGTGTCTTTCCTTCACAAACACGACCTTTAAACCTTGAAGTTGACTCGATGGTCGTGTTGAGTTGTGTTCACCAACGTTTGATCCCGTTGAAATGTTTTCACCCACGAAGAAGTTCTTTACGAATCCAAAAACCTTGATTTTGTCTCCATTTACGTTCTCAAATTTAGATACAATAAGCTTTGACGATGGCTCACAGTTTGTGGTCTGTATAAGTTATTGCATCCAAAAAGAATCCGATGTTTGGTCTGGGAACTGTTTGTTTCACGTGGGTCGCCGCAGTAATTGGAGGTTCGAACCACAAACCCGGTCAACAATTCAATTCAAAACGTGTTCATTTCGACCGTCGAGACTTAAACTATGGGACGTACCAATTTGAACCCGACCGCTTTTCAACTTCTCGTTTTAAAGACTCTCGGAAGTGTCTGTTTGCTTTGCCGTGCCCGACCCCTGACCTTTGACCCGTCTGCTCACGGACCTTCGAGCCCTCAATGTGGAGTCAAACGCCATCGAAGCCAGCGCATCCAAGACGACCTCCCAAACAACCTCCCAAACAACCTCCCAAACGACCACCCAAACGACCTCCCAAACGACCCAAACGACCTCCCAAACGACCTCCCAAACAACCTCCCAAACGACCTCCCAAACGACCACCCAAACGACCTCCCAAACGACCCAAACGACCTCCCAAACGACCCAAACGACCTCCCAAACGAACCAAACGACCCAAACGACCCAAACGACCTCCCAAACGAACCAAACGACCCAAACGACCTCCCAAACGAACCAAACTCGATCGCCTCTCCGTCGCCGAATCCCGTAAGAACGTCCATCGCTTTCAGACATTTCCGGACATTATATTTTGAATCAATCCCAATTCCTCGACAAGTTTTGGCCACAGCAAGATACGATAACTTATACTTCAGTCATATGTCTATTACCAGCGTTACAATCAAACTCTTTTGGACGTTAAATTGTAGCTCGACATCTGAAAAGACAAACTCACCATTATTCGCTCCTGTTTAGAACGATGGAAACGTGGATTTTTCTGACCGAACGCTCCAAGGATTACGACGCAAAACTCGCTTGACATGTTTGAATCCATCCTAGACTTTTCGTGGACTAAGTTTGAGACCACACACCGTCCTCTTTCCAGTAAACAACTTTATTGATATGTTTTTTGCCTGACGTGGGCCAGTTAACGCAGTGAACGAAACTTTGGGCCATTTTTGTGACTTTGAACAAGAGTCGAGCGGGTTCTGCTGCTCTTGTGAGGTTTAAGGACTTTTAACTCGACGGTCAAGAGTTTAGTGGGTTGACTTTTACATAGGCGACTTTTACGTACGTTTAGACCGGCGATTTTCAACAGAAACTTGGGCATTTTGGGCATTTTAAAGTGTCCTTCAAAATGCCCAAAGTGCTTAATATTACATTAGATTTATTATTATTGCAGGATTTGACCCGCCAAGCTTCTAGTTTCAAGGCGCTGCTCCACTGAGCCACCGTCGCTAGCTGTAGCACGAGGGCTAGTGACGACAAAGTTCGCTAACAAATGTGGCTTGAAACTCAAATTTGGCATAAAAATGTGCGTCATTAACAAAACGTTTTTAATGATGTTTTAAAGTCCTACACAGGCAATATATTGGGCCAAATTGCGTTTTTCAATTTTCGATGCCGCGTTCAAATATCTGCCGCTAAATCTAGCTTAGAATCTGATCTTTTGTGCTGAAATGCTAAAGGTGTCGCGCTATTTCCCTGGAAAAGGCGGGAATGAAACGGAACGACGATGGAAAGTGCAAACACAGTGAGAAAGTTTGGCAAATGTAACATAAAACATCTAATTTAAGGAGCAAACTGAAACTGAACACGCAGCGCGACACGCTAACTCACCCACGACACGCCTAGGCCAGAGCCTAAACATGGCCTAGAATGTGCCTTTTTTAAACGCGCTTACTTAACGCGCGCAGCCTGTTACACTGCGGTTTCCTAATGACAAACCTCAGCTCCCAAAATGGCCGCCGGCGCCCTAAACGCGCGCGGAAATGTTAGCGTAGCCGCTTTGTCCCCCGATTTACATTTCTGCGCGACGTGTGATTTTAGCTCGTTCGGACGTGGTTAAAGCTGCATTGTGGGACTTTTCAAGCGCGGGAAGGTCAAAGGTTACACCGTGAACCTTTAAGAGTTGATTTGAGCTTTGACTGTTGTTGTTAGCTTCATGAAAAGACTTGGATCGTAGGCATTTTAATTTAAGTGATGGGAGTAGACTTAAATCTTCACTTTATTTTGAAATTTTAATGTGAATTAACTTTTTTTTAATACAAGATGCGATTTTTAACTCTGCAAATTTGACTGTACCATTAATTCAACAGCATATTTTAGATTTAAGTCAATGTTTACGACCTTTCAAAGTTAGAATATGTTTCTTTTCCAATAATAAACATTAAAACGACTTGTAGCTTTGTAGTTTGCGTCAAAAATCCATTAATTACAATCATAACTCGCCAAATTCCTGGTAATACTTGATATTTTCAGACGTTTTGTTCTGTTTGTTTGGTTGACACTTTCTCTGTCGTTTAAAGATCTCTCAAACCGCCGGCGCCTCACGATCCTAAACGTTCGTGTGATGGGCCAGAGTCTGGAGACTGAAACGCTTTGAAAAGTGGAAGAATAATGTGGTTTACGACTCGTTAGACGAAGCTCTGGACCTGATTTGAGTCGTTTTCTCTCGTTTGTCATTCGTTTTCTGACTTTATTTATCCATTGAATTTAAAATGGTCGACAAAACAATTTATTCATGTAAGAACCAGCTCATTCATCATTGCAAAAAATCACACAAAAAACCCTAAAAATCATGTTTTCTCCAATTATTGATTAACATTTTCTAATGTTAAAGTCAAAATATTGAGAATAAAAGTTCACATCCGCAACATCTGACTCTTAAAAAAACACATTTCATTCACATTTTTTGATTCTGCGTCTCAAAAACACATAATATTCAACACACACATCGTCAACGGAGCTTTTGTGTAATAAAGAAGAATTAGACACGATTTATTGTTAAAACATCACTTAAAATGAGCCAATGGGAGAAACGACTCAAACATCGTCAACGCCCGCGAGCCTCTGCCTCTCTTCCTCTCTTCCTCTCTTCCTCTCTTCCTCTCTTCCTCTCTTCCTCTCTGGCTCTCTGGCTCTCTGGCTCTTATCTGCTGCTCTCTGGACCTTTTGTACCATAAACGTGACGAAGCCGCCGACGCGACGCGCTTCAAAAAGTGTGAGCAAACAGAGCTGAGCCGCGTCTGTGGAAAGTCCAGCGCGTGTTTGACTTCCAGACGTAACATCGCGGTCGAGTTCAAATGGGCTAAATCGCTCGGAAACTGCGGTTGGACTCGATTCTGACAGTTTTAATTGATATTTATGAAGGTTTTTTTTTTTTGCCAAGAAGCGTCTCTGGCACTGAAACGTCTCTAAATGTGATTGAGACAAGTAAACGTCACATATTCTGCTTTATTTGTATTATTCGTGTCGTTCTTCGCACCTTTGCCCCGTTTGAGAATTTTAAATAACGTTTGTACTGAAATCGTTCCCTCGGTCATTCGTTCCCTCGTCGCCGTCTGTGTTTGCGCTCCATCTGCTGGCGGTGGAGGGAATTACCGCGCTCAGAACGACGGCGACGGCGGTGATGACGGTGTTTTTGTGAGGCTCAGAGAAGAGGCAGAGAAGAGCTCGCAAACAGGATTCACCAAACAACCAAAGTAAAAGAAGATAAAAACAGCTCCAGCCGTGGTTTTGATGAGAGTCACAAAAGAGAGAATGTTTGTCCTTTAAATGCTGCCTCCACCAGTAAAGTTACACAGTGCCTGTTACCACGGCAACGCCACTCTAAAGGCTTTGCAGGGCTGAAACTAAACTAAACCCGGACGTTCGCTTTCACTTCCACCGAACCGACCGTCGGCGGCGTCCGATTGGTCCGCTCGTGGTCACATGACGTCCTTAGTGTCACGAGAAGCACTTTAACGCACCGTCAGCAGTGTCTTGAAAATGTTTTGTAAGATGTTTTTGTGCAGAATGTGAACCTGTCAATGTCGATATATCTATAAATGTATTTAGTATTTAATTGTATTTATTGTGTAGCGATGTGGGCGTCACCAAAGACTATTTATCACGTGTATTTTGTCACGGCTCCAGGACAAGACTGTAGACGTGTTTATTGTGGTTCTGAAATAAAGAATTGGAACAGAATCCTGAACGGTTCGTGGGTTTTATTATTTCAGGCTCAAACGCTCAGATGATCCACTTTAGAAAGTTTATTGAGGATGAAAATCAGAAGTAAAAACGAGGTAAAAACAAATAAAATGTTTCGAGCTGCTGGACATGAGCAATATGAAAATAACACACATTTTCAGTCAAATAAATCATTCTGGAATTATTCCGTTTGAGTCAAAATGTCAAAATAATCCAGGGATAAAATCGGAAAACAAATGGATTGACAGGTGAGCGGTAATGAGCGCCCCCTACAGGTCGGACCGCTCATTGAACTAAAATAGAGTTAAGATAAATATGTTTTAAATGTTGTAAAAATGTTTTTACAATTGATCACAGAACAGCTAATTTTTCAGGTTTATGATTTCACTTCCTGTTTGTAATCGATGACATCACACTAGGAAATTACCCAGCAAACACTGGGAAAAACACATCTGATGTCACTAATTAAAAAATAAATGAGAGCGACTTTATATTGCTAAATTCATGTTTAGAGTCAAAAAAGTTGTTTCTTGTGTAAATTCTGCATAAACATTGACTGGAACGAGTGTCCCTGGTGTGATGTCACTCCCTGTCACTTCCCACAGATTTTTCAACGTTTTCGCCACAAATACTTGCTCGAACGGTGTAAAACTATGATTTAAATGTACGACAGGTATAAAAACACGTCATGGGCCCTTTAACCTCAAAGGGTTTAAAATGACTCCTTGTTCCATTTCATTATTTTACATTGATCCAAAGCAAATCATTTAGATTCAAAGATGATTCACATTAAAACATCTTTATTGTGTCTTTGTCTGTGGAGATGTTGGTGCTCGGGCCTGGAATGTTCCACTGTGTGGCATTAAATCTTTATACCCTTCGTTTATTCAGTTACAGGCGTTTGTTTGGATAAAAAATACCTTTGAAAAGGTCTGGAGTCTCGTTTATGTGGAATTCCAAAAAGCATTCCTCAAACTCACTTCTCGTCTCTTTCAGATGGAGACGGGTTTAATGCCACACTGTGGAACATTACGGCGTTAACGAGCTTAGACTGTGTCCTTTAAATGTATTTGAACAGTTTGTTAGAGGTTTTGTGGCCATAAAATCTGAATCTGTTTCAGTTTTCAGAAGTGCATTTTGACGTTATAGCAAAAAAAACTGACGATGATAAAGTGTTGGCGGTGGTGGAGGACTCTGAGCGTGTGGAGGACTCTGAGCGTGTGGAGGACTCTGAGCGTGTGGAGGACCCTGAGCGTGACTCTGAGCGTGTGGAGGACTCTGAGCGTGTGGAGGACTCTGAGCGTGTGGAGGACTCTGAGCGTGTGGAGGACCCTGAGCGTGACTCTGAGCGTGTGGCGGACTCTGAGCGTGTGGAGGACTCTGAGCGTGTGGAGGACTCTGAGCGTGTGGAGGACTCTGAGCGTGTGGAGGACCCTGAGCGTGACTCTGAGCGTGTGGCGGACTCTGAGCGTGTGGAGGACTCTGAGCGTGTGGAGGACCCTGAGCGTGACTCTGAGCGTGTGGCGGACTCTGAGCGTGTGGAGGACTCTGAGCGTGTGGCGGACTCTGAGCGTGTGGAGGACTCTGAGCGTGTGGAGGACTCTGAGCGTGTGGAGGACCCTGAGCGTGACTCTGAGCGTGTGGAGGACTCTGAGCGTGTGGCGGACTCTGAGCGTGTGGAGGACTCTGAGCGTGTGGAGGACTCTGAGCGTGTGGCGGACCCTGAGCGTGTGGAGGACTCTAAGCGTGTGGAGGACTCTGAGCGCGTGGCGGACCCTGAGCGTGTGGAGGACTCTGAGCAGCAGCAGCAGCAGCAGCACCAGCATCAGGACAGCAGCAGCAGCAGCAGCAGCAGCAGCAGCAGCAGCAGGAGCAGCAGCAGCAGCAGCAGCAGCAGCAGCAGCAGCAGCAGCAGCAGCAGCACCAGCATCAGGACAGCAGCAGCAGCAGCAGCAGCAGCAGCAGCAGCAGCAGCAGCAGCAGCAGCAGCAGCAGCAGCATCAGGACAGCAGCAGCAGCAGCAGCAGCAGCAGCAGCAGCAGCAGCAGCAGCAGCAGCAGCAGCAGCAGCAGCAGCAGCAGCAGCAGCACCAGCATCAGGACAGCAGCAGCAGCAGCAGCAGCAGCAGCAGCAGCAGCAGCAGCAGCAGCAGCAGGAGCAGCAGCAGCAGCAGCAGCAGCAGCAGCAGCAGCAGCAGCAGCAGCAGCACCAGCATCAGGACAGCAGCAGCAGCAGCAGCAGCAGCAGCAGCAGCAGCAGCATGAATCAAACTTCAAACAGACTTTTCATAAACACGACAGAATCACAAGAAGAATGTTCCACTTTTGACTTGAATGAAACACTTTGAGTCCAGAACGAGTCTTATGTCCTGAACGTGTCTTCTGTCCTGAACGTGTCTTCTGTCCTGAACGTGTCTTCTGTCCTGAACGTGTCTCATGTCCTGAACGTGTCTCATGTCCTGAACGTGTCTCATGTCCTGAACGTGTCTTATGTCCTGAACGAGTCTTATGTCCTGAACGTGTCTTCTGTCCCGAACATGTCTTATGTCCCGAATGAGTCTTGTGTCCTGAACGTGTCTTGTGTCCTGAACGTGTCTTATGTCCTGAACGTGTCTTATGTCCTGAACGTGTCAAACATTCAGCACAGAGCGAGCTAATAACCTGCTTTACACTGCCACATTTAACCTGTTGGAGATGTGGAACCTGCACCAGGAGCTAATGCTAGTGTTAGCGGAGGTACCGGGGAACAGAGGTGCGCCCCGTGCTGGTGAGAGAAACGCCCCCTGCTGGTGTGGGAAACGCCCCCTGCTGGTGAGGGAAACGCCCCCTGCTGGTGAGGGAAACGCCCCCTGCTGGTGGTAGATCTGTAGAGACTGAGAAATGCATCTGTCCAATCGCGATCATACTTTGGGTTTGACTTTACGACGTCTCCGGTAAAAGTTTACGGTGCCGAGCTCGAGCCGCACGAATAAGGCCCCGAGCTCCAGCGGGAGAAGGACCAGACTCACCCTGTCAAACAAACACAGGCCTCACACACGGGACGCTCCAGACTTTACCACACGGGACAAACACACGGGACGAACACACGGGACAAACACACGGGACAAACACACGGGACAAACACACGGGACAAACACACGGGACAAACACACGGGACAAACACATAGGACAAACACACGGGACAAACACACGGGACGCTCCAGAAGCCTGACCGGAGGGTCAGAACTAGATCAGACAGTAGCTGACTCACAAAAGTCAGAATTGGCTCCAATATGGCGGCCCTCGTGGCGGCCCAATCACTATCTTAAAAGACAATAATTATGTGGCGGCGCTCAATACGCTTCAGACACTGGATTAGGTTTAGGGTCAGAGTTAGGGTCAGAGTTAGGGTCAGAGTTAGGGTCAGAGTTAGGGTCAGAGTTAGGGTCAGAGTCAGGGACAAGAGAGCGGATTTGGACCCAAGAGAGATAATGATTGGCCGAGCAGGGGGGCCGGTCTTGGTCGCTGCCATATTGGAATTCTGACTTCCAAGAGTTTGTGAGTTTCTGATCCAGACATAACCCTGACCGGAGCAGAGCGAGCGAGTGGACACAGGCACCAGCTTCCACCGCCTCCAATCAGAGCAATTTATTCTCAGAGAAGCAGGAAGTGCGCCGCTAATGCTAATGTTTGTTAGCTTCAGCGGGACGAGCAAACTCTGGGCTCGGACGCAGAGTGGGGAAAACGCTGAATAATCCTAAAGGTAGTGAGTGGTCCGACCTGCAGGGGGCGCTCTAAACACAACACAATCACAGGGCAACGCTTGACCTGCAGGGGGCGCTCTACACACAACACAGTCACATGCAACACTTGACCTGCAGGGGGCGCTCTACACACAACACAGTCACAGGGCATCACTTGACCTGCAGGGGGCGCTCTACACACAACACAGTCACAGGGCAACACTTGACCTGCAGGGGGCGCTCTACACACAACACAGTCACAGGGCATCACTTGACCTGCAGGGGGCGCTCTACACACAACACAGTCACATGCAACACTTGACCTGCAGGGGGCGCTCTACACACAACACAGTCACAGGGCAACACTTGACCTGCAGGGGGCGCTCTACACACAACACAATCACATGCAACACTTGACCTGCAGGGGGCGCTCTACACACAACACAGTCACAGGGCAACACTTGACCTGCAGGGGGCGCTCTACACACAACACAATCACAGGGCAATGCTTGACCTGCAGGGGGCGCTCTACACACAACACAGTCACATGCAACACTTGACCTGCAGGGGGCGCTCTAAACACAACACAGTCACAGGGCAACACTTGACCTGCAGGGGGCGCTCTAAACACAACACAATCACATGCAACACTCGACCTGCAGGGGGCGCTCTAAACACAACACAGTCACATGCAACACTTGACCTGCAGGGGGCGCTCTACACACAACACAGTCACATGCAACACTTGACCTGCAGGGGGCGCTCTAAACACAACACAGTCACAGGGCAACACTTGACCTGCAGGGGGCGCTCTAAACACAACACAATCACAGGGCAATGCTTGACCTGCAGGGGGCGCTCTACACACAACACAGTCACATGCAACACTTGACCTGCAGGGGGCGCTCTAAACACAACACAGTCACATGCAACACTTGACCTGCAGGGGGCGCTCTAAACACAACACAATCACATGCAACACTCGACCTGCAGGGGGCGCTCTAAACACAACACAGTCACATGCAACACTTGACCTGCAGGGGGCGCTCTACACACAACACAGTCACATGCAACACTTGACCTGCAGGGGGCGCTCTACACACAACACAGTCACATGCAACACTTGACCTGCAGGGGGCGCTCTACACACAACACAGTCACAGGGCATCACTTGACCTGCAGGGGGCGCTCTACACACAACACAGTCACAGGGCAACACTTGACCTGCAGGGGGCGCTCTACACACAACACAGTCACATGCAACACTTGACCTGCAGGGGGCGCTCTAAACACAACACAGTCACAGGGCAACACTTGACCTGCAGGGGGCGCTCTACACACAACACAATCACATGCAACACTTGACCTGCAGGGGGCGCTCTACACACAACACAGTCACATGCAACACTTGACCTGCAGGGGGCGCTCTACACACAACACAGTCACATGCAACACTTGACCTGCAGGGGGCGCTCTACACACAACACAGTCACATGCAACACTTGACCTGCAGGGGGCGCTCTACACACAACACAGTCACATGCAACACTCGACCTGCAGGGGGCGCTCTACACACAACACAGTCACAGGGCATCACTTGACCTGCAGGGGGCGCTCTACACACAACACAGTCACAGGGCATCACTTGACCTGCAGGGGGCGCTCTACACACAACACAGTCACAGGGCAACACTTTGAGATCTCAATGGGCAGAAATGATCGGTTCAAACGTGTAAAGTTCAGGAAATGTTCCACAGAGTTTACAGTTTGGATCTTTAACGACGCCGATAAATAAACTGCATTATTACAATTATTCCTCGAACTTAAATCACGATAATAATATTTTCTTCCAGACGCTTCTTTCCCCTCCGGGTTTGTGGCTTCGAGCCCAAAATATTCAAACGCATTCTTCCTGTGAACAAGCGTCGACCTTTGGCCCGTTTCTGTGCGTTCTCCCTCATTACGTCTTATGTAACGACCTTTTCCATTCCTGCGCTCGCTCTGCGGCCTCGAGCGGCGAGCTGCAGGTTCAGGGCGCTCAATCAGAGAAGAAGAAGTGGGACAAAAGCCGGACAGCGTTCCTTTAGATCGTTCTCTCTCAGGTCGAAGAAAAGAAGGACATTAGGTCGTAAAGAGCGGCGCTCGACGTTCACACGATGTTGGAGAAACGCCGTTCATCTTCGCCGTGTTCTTGACGCTTTGAATCCTAAACTGTTAAACACGTCTGATTTGTGGCGTCGGCGTCCCAAAGCGACCGCGCCCGTTCGCCCTTTGAGTGATGACGGCGCTGTTTGTAATAACTCGATCCATTAAATGTTCACTAGCAAGAACCACGCGACGACGGAGTGACGACTAAACACGACAGAATCATAAGATGGAAAAATGTGCCCACTTTTGATTTATGAGTGACACGACGCAGCCTTTTAATATTCTGAAATACTGTGTCTGTGTTTACGCTCGGAAATGTGGAAAACTTTTCAAGTTTGTCTCAAGTTCTGAACGTCAAACATAAGTCACAGAGTCACATTCATCACAGACCGAGCTAATAACCTGCGAGCGACGATGGAGCTACTACGGGGTGACGACGAGCGACGCCGGGGCGACGACGAGCGACGACGGAACGACGACGGAACGACGACGAGCGACGATGGGGCGACGACGGAGCGACGACGGAGCGCCGACGGAGCGACGACGGAGCGACGACGAGCGACGACGGAATGCCGACGGGGCGACGACGGAACGACGACGCGCGACGACGGAGCGACGACGAGCGACGACGGAGCGACGACGGAGCGACGACGGAGCGACGACGGAGCGACGACGGGGCGACGACGGCAGGGCGGGGTGACGACGGAGAGACGACGGGGCGACGACGGAGAGACGACGAGCGACGACTGAGCGACGACGGAGCGACGACGGAACGACGACGAGCGACGACTGAGCGACGACGGGGCGACGACGGAACGACGACGAGCGACGACGGGGCGACGACGAGCGACGACGGAACGACGACGGAACGACGACGAGCGACGATGGGGCGACGACGGAGCGACGACGGAGCGCCGACGGAGCGACGACGGAGCGACGACGAGCGACGACGGAATGCCGACGGGGCGACGACGGAACGACGACGAGCGACGACGGGGCGACGACGAGCGACGACGGAACGACGACGGAACGACGACGAGCGACGATGGGGCGACGACGGAGCGACGACGGAGCGCCGACGGAGCGACGACGGAGCGACGACGAGCGACGACGGAATGCCGACGGGGCGACGACGGAACGACGACGCGCGACGACGGAGCGACGACGAGCGACGACGGAGCGACGACGGAGCGACGACGGAGCGACGACGGAGCGACGACGGGGCGACGACGGCAGGGCGGGGTGACGACGGAGAGACGACGGGGCGACGACGGAGAGACGACGAGCGACGACTGAGCGACGACGGAGCGACGACGGAGCGACGACGGGGCGACGACGGGGCGACGACGAGCGACGACGGCAGGGCGGGGTGACGACGGAGAGACAACGAGCAACGACGAGCGACGACGAGCAACGACGGAGCGACGACGGAGCGACCACGGGGCGCCGACGGAGCGACGACGGAGCGACGACGGAGCGACGACGAGCGACGACGGGGCGATGACGGAGCGACGACGGGGCGACGACGGCAGGGCGGGGTGACGACGGAGAGACGACGGGGCGACGACGGAGAGACGACGAGCGACGACGGAGCGACGACGGAGCGACGACGGAGCGACGACGGGGCGACGACGAGCGACGACGGCAGGGCGGGGTGACGACGGAGAGACGACGAGCAACGACGAGCGACGACGAGCGACGACGGAACGACGACGGAACGACGACGAGCGACGATGGGGCGACGACGGAGCGACGACGGAGCGCCGATGGAGCGACGACGGAGCGACGACGAGCGACGACGGAACGACGACGGAGCGACGACGGAGCGACGACGGAGCGACGACGAGCGACGACGGAGCAACGACGAGCGACGACGGAATGCCGACGGGGCGACGACGGAACGACGACGGAGAGACGACGAGCAACGACGAGCGACGACGAGCGACGACGGAACGACGACGGAACGACGACGAGCGACGATGGGGCGACGACGGAGCGACGACGGAGCGCCGACGGAGCGCCGACGGAGCGACGACGGAGCGCCGACGAGCGACGACGGAACGACGACGGAGCGACGACGACGGAGCGACGACGGAGCGACGACGGAGCGACGACGGAGCGACGACGAGCGACGACGGAATGCCGACGGGGCGACGACGAGCGACGATGGGGCGACGACGGAGCGACGACGGAGCGCCGACGGAGCGCCGACGAGCGACGACGGAACGACGACGGAGCGACGACGGAGCGACGACGGAGCGACGACGGAGCGACGACGGAGCGACGACGGAGCGACGACGAGCGACGACGGAATGCCGACGGGGCGACGACGGAACGACGACGAGCGACGACGGAGCAACGACGAGCGACGACGGAATGCCGACGGGGCGACGACGGAACGACGACGGAGCGACGACGAGCGACGACGGAACGACGACGGAGCGACGACGGAGCGACGACGGAGCGACGACGGAGCGACGACGAGCGACGACGGAATGCCGACGGGGCGACGACGGAACGACGACAAGCGACGACGGAGCTACGACGAGCGACGACGGAATGCCGACGGGGCGACGACGGAACGTTGACGAGCGACGACGGAGCGACGACGAGCGACGACGGAGCGACGACGGAGCGACGACGGAGCGACGACGGGGCGACGACGGCAGGGCGGGGTGACGACGGAGAGACGACGGGGCGACGACGGAGAGACGACGAGCGACGACGGAGCGACGACGGAGCGACGACGGAGCGACGACGGAGCGACGACGGAGCGACGACGGGGCGACGACGAGCGACGACGGCAGGGCGGGGTGACGACGGAGAGACGACGAGCAACGACGAGCGACGACGAGCGACGACGGAGCGACGACGGAGCGACCACGGGGCGCCGACGGAGCGACCACGGGGCGCGGACAGGGCGACGGCGGGGTGACGACGGAGAGACGACGAGCGACGACGAGCGACGATGGAGCGACCATGGGGCGACGACGAGCGACGACGGAGCGGCGACGGAGCGACGACGAGCGACCACGGGGCGCCGACAGGGCAACGGTGGGGTGATAATAATTTCACTTCCTGTTTGTAATTGATGACATCACACTTGGAAATTCATCTAATGTCACTTTTTAAAATTTGATGAACAAAAATACATAGGAGCGACTTAATTTTGTTGAATTTATGTTTAGTCAAAAAAAGGGTTTCTTTGTGTAAATTCTGCATAAATGAGTGTGTCACTGGTGTGATGTCACTTCCTGTCATCGGGCACTTTAACGGTAAATGAAATCGCGGCGATTCCAGAGAACTCACAACGAACTGGTATGACCTTTCCTCCGGTCAGGCGGTCGATATCTCACGTGGAGTCGAGTCGGAGCCTGAACCGTCGTCGTCGCTCACAAAGGCGAGTCACGGGGCACAAAGGTCACTGGGCACAAAGGCGAGTCACAGGGCACAAAGGTCACTGGGCACAAAGGCGAGTCACAGGGCACAAAGGTCACTGGGCACAAAGGCGAGTCACGGGGCACAAAGGTCACTGGGCACAAAGGCGAGTCACAGGGCACAAAGGTCACTGGGCACAAAGGCGAGTCACAGGGCACAAAGGTCACTGGGCACAAAGGCGAGTCACGGGGCACAAAGGTCACTGGGCACAAAGGCGAGTCACGGGGCACAAAGGTCACTGGGCACAAAGGCGAGTCACAGGGCACAAAGGTCACTGGGCACAAAGGCGAGTCACGGGGCACAAAGGTCACTGGGCACAAAGGCGAGTCACAGGGCACAAAGGTCACTGGGCACAAAGGCGAGTCACAGGGCACAAAGGTCACTGGGCACAAAGGCGAGTCACGGGGCACAAAGGTCACTGGGCACAAAGGCGAGTCACGGGGCACAAAGGTCACTGGGCACACAGGCGAGTCACGGGGCACAAAGGTCACTGGGCACAATGGCAAGTCACTGGGCACAAAGGTGAGTCACTAGGCACAAAGGCGAGTCACTGGGACAAAGGCGAGTCACTGGGACAAAGGTCACTGGGCACAAAGGCGAGTCACTGGGACAAAGGCGAGTCACTGGGACAAAGGTCACTGGGCACAAAGGCGAGTCACTGGGACAAAGGCGAGTCACTGGGCACAAAGGTCACTGGGCACAAAGGTCACTGGGCACAAAGGCGAGTCACTGGGACAAAGGCGAGTCACTGGGCACAATGGTCACGGGCACAAAGGCGAGTCACTGGGACAAAGGCGAGTCACTGGGCACAAAGGTCACTGGGCACAAAGGCGAGTCACAGGGCACAAAGGCGAGTCAATGGGGCAAAGTTCAGCGGGTTTAACCGAGTCCACGCGCTCCGGATGTGGCGAGCCGTTCTTCTCGATTAGTGGAAGTGGAAATGTACAAACAAAAGAAGAAGCGAGCAGAAGAACACTGCCTCTTGGATGAAACTGTCGAGTCGCTGAAGGAGGAGGTCAGGGGTAAGTGAGGAGTCGAGAAGAAGAGAAACGGCAGGAGAGGAGGAGAAAGAAGGAGCAACTTCTGCGAGACGACCTCAAGATGGCAGAGGAGGAAACGAGCGGACGCAGAAGGAGCTGGAGGAGGAGGTCAGGGTAAAGTGGGTGTGACCCCTCATGTGACCAGGTCATGTGACCAGGTCATGTGACCAGGTCATGTGACCAGGAGGGTTCCCCTGGATCATCTGGAGTCTGATCCTCCTCTGTCTCCGCGTCCACTTTCACTGTTTGTTAGCCCTTTGTTACCGTGACAACCCTGTGCCGGGCCATGTAAATCCTACTGTTAGCTGCTGCAGCCCCCTCATCACTGATGTGTACCCTCTGGTCTGTGCTGCTGACCAGTCCAGAGCTGCAGGCTCCAGCTCATGGGGGGCGGAGCTTAAGAGGCTGGAAAAAGTGGAGCTGAGGTCGAATTATGTACGTGAC
>NW_027316133.1:0-50104 GCF_026437365.1 Eucyclogobius newberryi
AGGCAGGAGGCCACTCCCCATCAGACAGGAGGCCACTCCCCTCAGCAGGAGGCCACTCCCCTCATGCAAGAGGCCACTCCCCTCAGGCAGGAGGCCACTCCCCTCAGGCAGGAGGCCACTCCCCTCAGGCAAGAGGCCACTCCCCTCAGGCAGGAGGCCACTCCCCTCAGGCCGTTGGACTCATAAACACTTACTCTACATATTTCATACATTTGTGAAAATATTAAGCCTGATTTTTATTCTTATTTTTTTATCCAGAGCTTGTTTCTTTTATCTCATTGCAGATTCACATTGTTTCTCTTTTGACTCTTTGTTTTATGTTGCTCCAGGACAAGTTCCTGTGTTAGTGAGTTCTGTATCTTTTGTTTCTAATGTGTCGACTCATTTGTATCTGAAAATATGACGATATATTTATCTGAGTAAACAACAGATATTTGATATTATCCTCTGACTTTTTCTACATTTATTCATTTTGTTCTCGTCTGTTACAAAAAGGAAACTAACAATAAACCAAACAAATTTGCCTTAAAATTCACTCAAATGTAGATTTAGATTCCTCCTGGACTTTTGACTTCAAGCCCCTGCAAACAAGGAACAGGCCCTAAACCGCAGGTGTCAAAGGTCAGGGGTCAAAGGTCAGGGGTCAAAGGTCAGGTGCATTCAGGGGCATGTATGACAAGAGCAGAACATGCATCAAGTCTATTTTCATCTTATTTTGTTAACCCTACTTTTATTCGTTTCTTATTTTGTATTTAAAGTTGTTGTCATGTTGTTGTTGTTGTCATGTTGTTGTCGTGTTGTTGTGTTGTTGTTGTCCAGTTGTTTTTGTTGTTGTTGTCCTGTTGTTATCGTTGTGTTGTTGTTATCATGTTGTTGTTGTTGTTGTTGTGGTGTTGTTGTTGTCCTGTTGCTGTTGTTGTTGTCCTGTTGTTGTTGTTGTTGTTGTGGTGTTGTTGTTGTCCTGTTGTTGTCGTCGTGTTGTTGTTGTTATTGTGTTGTTGTTGTTCTGTTGCACTTTGTGTGGCTAAAGCTCCTGGTCTGTAAACGTTTGTTTTCTCTGTTAAACTGGTTCCTGTTTCCTGACCGTTGTTGTTGTTGTTGTCCTGTTTCCTGACCGTTGTTGTTGTTGTTGTCCTGTTTCCTGACTGTTGTTGGTGGTGATTGTCGCCCTCAGAGTCGGCGCCCAGAGTGTTCGGCTTGCCGCTGTCGCAGGTCATCGCTAACGACCGCGCCCACAAGCGTCGTCAGGACGAGCTGAAGGAGAGTCGCAGGGACTGCCTGGACCTGGAGGCCAGCGTGCTGCGCTTCAGGGCCGAGAAGAGGCTCCTGTTCTCGGGGGGCCGGCCCCTGATGAGCCCCGCCTTCTGTGGACCGCCGGGGTCGCCCTCCGCCAACGCCGTCGCACCCGCGCCATTCTCCCACGACAAGCCACAATCACCCACGTTCCTAGACAACAGCGGCCGGGTGCAGCGCAGGGTGAGGACCAGAGGGTTAGCAAAGGGTTGGCAAGGGGTTAGCAGGGGCTTAGCAAAAGGTTAGCAAAGGATTAGTAAAGGGTTAGCAAAGGGTTAGTAAAAGGTTAGCAAAGGGTTAGTAAAGGGTTGGCAAGGGGTTAGCAAAAGGGCTTAGCAAATGGTTAGCGAAGGGTTAGCAAAAGGGTAAGTAAAGAGTTAGCAAAGAGTTAGTAGAGGGTTAGCAAAGGGTTAGCAAAGGGTAAGTAAAGGGTTAGCAAAGGGTTAGCAAAAGGTTAGCAAAGGGTTAGCAAAGGGTTAGCAAGGTGTTAGCAAAGGGTTAGAAAAGAGTACGGTGGGGATGGCGGGTTCTTTGACTTCTCTGCATGTGAGGGGCATGGCTAAAGCTAGTGTGTGTGAGGGGCGTGGCTAAAGCTAGCGTGTTTGAGGGGCGTGGCTAAAGCTAGCGTGTGTGAGGGGCGTGGCTAAAGCTAGCGTGTTTGAGGGGCGTGGCTAAAGCTAGCGTGTGTGAGGGGCGTGGCTAAAGCTAGTGTGTGTGAGGGGCGTGGCTAAAGCTAGTGTGTGTGAGGGGCGTGGCTAAAGCTAGTGTGTGTGAGGGGCGTGGCTAAAGCTAGTGCGTGTGAGGGGCGTGGCTAAAGCGAGTGTGTGTGAGGGGCGTGGCTAAAGCTAGTGTGTGTGAGGGGCGTGGCTAAAGCTAGTGTGTGTGAGGGGCGTGGCTAAAGCTAGTGTGTGTGAGGGGCGTGGCTAAAGCTAGTGTGTGTGAGGGGCGTGGCTAAAGCTAGTGCGTGTGAGGGGCGTGGCTAAAGCTAGTGTGTGTGAGGGGCGTGGGTAAAGCTAGTGTGTTTGAGGGGCGTGGCTAAAGCTAGTGTGTGTGAGGGGCGTGGCTAAAGCTAGTGTGTGTGAGGGGCGTGGCTAAAGCTAGTGTGTGTGAGGGGCGTGGCTAAAGCTAGTGCGTGTGAGGGGCGTGGCTAAAGCTAGTGTGTGTGAGGGGCGTGGGTAAAGCTAGTGTGTTTGAGGGGCGTGGCTAAAGCTAGTGTGTTTGAGGGGCGTGGCTAAAGCTAGTGTGTGTGAGGGGCGTGGCTAAAACTAGTGTGTGTGAGGGGCGTGGCTAAAGCTAGTGCGTGTGAGGGGCGTGGCTAAAGCTAGTGTGTGTGAGGGGCGTGGCTAAAGCTAGTGCGTGTGAGGGGCGTGGCTAAAGCTAGTGTGTGTGAGGGGCGTGGCTAAAGCTAGTGCGTGTGAGGGGCGTGGGTAAAGCTAGTGTGTTTGAGGGGCGTGGCTAAAGCTAGTGTGTGTGAGGGGCGTGGCTAAAGCTAGTGTGTGTGAGGGGCGTGGCTAAAGCTAGTGTGTGTGAGGGGCGTGGCTAAAGCTAGTGTGTGTGAGGGGCGTGGCTAAAGCTAGTGTGTGTGAGGGGCGTGGCTAAAGCTAGTGTGTGTGAGGGGCGTGGCTAAAGCTAGTGTGTGTGAGGGGCGTGGCTAAAGCTAGTGTGTGTGAGGGGCGTGGCTAAAGCTAGTGTGTGTGAGGGGCGTGGCTAAAGCTAGTGTGTGTGAGGGGCGTGGCTAAAGCTAGTGTGTGTGAGGGGCGTGGCTAAAGCTAGTGTGTGTGAGGGGCGTGGCTAAAGCTAGTGTGTGTGAGGGGCGTGGCTAAAGCTAGTGTGTGTGAGGGGCGTGGCTAAAGCTAGTGTGTGTGAGGGGCGTGGCTAAAGCTAGTGTGTGTGAGGGGCGTGGCTAAAGCTAGTGTGTGTGAGGGGCGTGGCTAAAGCTAGTGTGTGTGAGGGGCGTGGCTAAAGCTAGTGTGTGTGAGGGGCGTGGCTAAAGCTAGTGTGTGTGAGGGGCGTGGCGTCTTTGGATTTGGGTCATGTCAGACGCTTTATGACCTGGAAACATCAGATTGTGGCTCTTGACAAAGCGAGTGCCGTGCGGCCGTAAACAGGAAGCAGCTGTTGCTAACGCGCTACGCTAGCTGTGCGTTGCTATTGGATCCCCAAATGTTGGGTTTAAATCTCAAAACTTTGCATTTTCATTGTTTTTCACTCTTTTTATAGATTTTTTTTTTTTAGAACAATTAAGTTTATGTTAATTTGCGACATGGAACGGGCGGGACATGAGACCGCTGGTGCCACACGGGGGCGCTACTTTACACTGCCGTTGTGTCCATGAGCAAGACACTGGCTCCAGTTCATGAAGAGTACGCTGGTGAGTGAGCGTGTGTCTGTGGCTGGTATTTGCCCTTTGACCTCAGTCTGAGGACGAGGTCACGGCAGGATCGCTCCTCCCAGAGTTTCACACATAATTCAAGCGTTTCACAGGTTTTTAGTCACGTGGGCGTCGCTGAACGTGCCACGCCCCTTTTCCTCCCAACACGCCCCTTTTCATCCCGACACGCCCCTTTTCCTCCCAACACGCCCCTTTTAATCCCGACACGCCCCTTTTCATCCCGACACGCCCCTTTTCATCCCGACACGCCCTTTATTCTCCCGACTACACTCTGTGCTTCATCACGTCGACCTTTACGGACTTTCGGGAACGAGAATTTGTCTGGACTTTGATGTAGCTCCCACTCCAACTGCCCCGGGACCACGTGGTCACTGCTTCTAAACTGCCCCGGGACCACGTGGTCACTGCACCCAAACTACCCCGGGACCACGTGGTCACTGCATCTAAACTGCCCCGGGACCACGTGGTCACTGCTTCTAAACTGTCCCGGGACCACGTGGTCACTGCTTCTAAACTGTCCCGGGACCACGTGGTCACTGCATCTAAACTGCCCCGGGACCACGTGGTCACTGCATCTAAACTGCCCCGGGACCACGTGGTCACTGCTTCTAAACTGCCCCGGGACCACGTGGTCACTGCACCCAAACTACCCCGGGACCACGTGGTCACTGCATCTAAACTGCCCCGGGACCACGTGGTCACTGCTTCTAAACTGTCCCGGGACCACGTGGTCACTGCTTCTAAACTGTCCCGGGACCACGTGGTCACTGCATCTAAACTGCCCCGGGACCACGTGGTCACTGCATCTAAACTGCCCCGGGACCACGTGGTCACTGCTTCTAAACTGCCCCGGGACCACGTGGTCACTGCTTCTAAACTGCCCTGGGACCACGTGGTCACTGCACCCAAACTACCCCGGGACCACGTGGTCACTGCTTCTAAACTGTCCCGGGACCACGTGGTCACTGCACCCAAACTGCCCCGGGACCACGTGGTCACTGCACCCAAACTACCCCGGGACCACGTGGTCACTGCATCTAAACTGCCCCGGGACCACGTGGTCACTGCTTCTAAACTGTCCCGGGACCACGTGGTCACTGCTTCTAAACTGTCCCGGGACCACGTGGTCACTGCATCTAAACTGCCCCGGGACCACGTGGTCACTGCATCTAAACTGCCCCGGGACCACGTGGTCACTGCTTCTAAACTGCCCCGGGACCACGTGGTCACTGCTTCTAAACTGCCCCGGGACCACGTGGTCACTGCACCCAAACTACCCCGGGACCACGTGGTCACTGCTTCTAAACTGTCCCGGGACCACGTGGTCACTGCACCCAAACTGCCCCGGGACCACGTGGTCACTGCACCCAAACTGCCCCGGGACCACGTGGTCACTGCGCCCAAACTGCCCCGGGACCACGTGGTAACTGCATCTAAACTGTCCCGGGACCACGTGGTCACTGCTTCTAAACTGCCCCGGGACCACGTGGTCACTGCTTCTGAACTGTCCCGGGACCACGTGGTCACTGCATCTAAACTGTCCCGGGACCACGTGGTCACTGCTTCTAAACTGTCCCGGGACCACGTGGTCACTGCTTCTAAACTGTCCCGGGACCACGTGGTCACTGCATCTAAACTGTCCCGGGACCACGTGGTCACTGCATCTAAACTGTCCCTGGACCACGTGGTCACTGCATCTAAACTGCCCCGGGACCACGTGGTCACTGCTTCTAAACTGTCCCGGGACCACGTGGTCACTGCTTCTAAACTGTCCCGGGACCACGTGGTCACTGCATCTAAACTGCCCCGGGACCACGTGGTCACTGCTTCTAAACTGTCCCGGGACCACGTGGTCACTGCTTCTAAACTGTCCCGGGACCACGTGGTCACTGCATCTAAACTGCCCCGGGACCACGTGGTCACTGCTTCTAAACTGCCCCGGGACCACGTGGTCACTGCTTCTAAACTGCCCTGGGACCACGTGGTCACTGCACCCAAACTACCCCGGGACCACGTGGTCACTGCTTCTAAACTGTCCCGGGACCACGTGGTCACTGCACCCAAACTGCCCCGGGACCACGTGGTCACTGCGCCCAAACTGCCCCGGGACCACGTGGTCACTGCATCTAAACTGTCCCGGGACCACGTGGTCACTGCTTCTAAACTACCCCGGGACCACGTGGTCACTGCTTCTAAACTGCCCCGGGACCACGTGGTCACTGCTTCTGAACTGTCCCGGGACCACGTGCTCACTGCTTCTAAACTGTCCCGGGACCACGTGGTCACTGCACCCAAACTAACCCGGGACCACGTGGTCACTGCTTCTAAACTGTCCCGGGACCACGTGGTCACTGCTTCTAAACTGTCCCGGGACCACGTGGTCACTGCTTCTAAACTGTCCCTGGACCACGTGGTCACTGCATCTAAACTGTCCCGGGACCACGTGGTCACTGCATCTAAACTGCCCCGGGACCACGTGGTCACTGCATCTAAACTGCCCCGGGACCACGTGGTCACTGCTTCTAAACTCTCCCGGGACCACGTGGTCACTGCTTCTAAACTGCCCCGGGACCACGTGGTCACTGCTTCTAAACTGCCCCGGGACCACGTGGTCACTGCACCCAAACTACCCCGGGACCACGTGGTCACTGCATCTAAACTGCCCCGGGACCACGTGGTCACTGCTTCTAAACTGTCCCGGGACCACGTGGTCACTGCTTCTAAACTGTCCCGGGACCACGTGGTCACTGCATCTAAACTGCCCCGGGACCACGTGGTCACTGCATCTAAACTGCCCCGGGACCACGTGGTCACTGCTTCTAAACTGCCCCGGGACCACGTGGTCACTGCTTCTAAACTGCCCTGGGACCACGTGGTCACTGCACCCAAACTACCCCGGGACCACGTGGTCACTGCTTCTAAACTGTCCCGGGACCACGTGGTCACTGCACCCAAACTGCCCCGGGACCACGTGGTCACTGCACCCAAACTGCCCCGGGACCACGTGGTCACTGCGCCCAAACTGCCCCGGGACCACGTGGTAACTGCATCTAAACTGTCCCGGGACCACGTGGTCACTGCTTCTAAACTGCCCCGGGACCACGTGGTCACTGCTTCTGAACTGTCCCGGGACCACGTGCTCACTGCACCCAAACTACCCCGGGACCACGTGATCACTTCACTTAAACTGCCCCGGGACCACGTGGTCACTGCTTCTAAACTGCCCCGGGACCACGTGGTCACTTCACTTAAACTGCCCCGGGACCATGTGGTCACTGCTTCTAAACTGCCCCGGGACCACGTGGTCACTTCACTTAAACTGCCCCGGGACCACGTGGTCACTGCTTCTAAACTGCCCCGGGACCACGTGGTCACTGCATCTAAACTGCCCCGGGACCACGTGGTCACTGCTTCTTAACTTCCCCGTGACCACGTGGTCACTTCACCTAAACTGCCCCGGGACCACGTGGTCACTGCATCTAAACTTCCCCGGGACCACGTGGTCACTGCTTTTTAACTGCCCCGGGACCACGTGGTCACTTCACCTTAACTGCCCCGGGACCACGTGGTCACTGCTTCTAAACTGTCCCGGGACCACGGGGTCACTGCGTTAGCGTTAGCGTAACTACCGTATGCAGCCGGTACTCCACCTCTGATCCACAGCTAGCTTAAGCCGCTAAAGCCGAGCGGAGACGTGTCATTTATGTATCTGCAGTAGCCAATCGGACGCAGAGAAAAGGTCACGTGACGTCTCCAAAGTGCAGTTCAGGCTTGTTTTGGGTTCGAACGCTTCGGACGACAAACCTCACACTTTAGACACACGATTCAGAGACGGAGAGGAAAAGGTCACGTCAGAGAGGAAAAGGTCACGTCAGAGAGGAAAAGGTCACGTCAGAGAGGAAAAGGTCACGTCAGAGAGGAAAAGGTCACGTCAGAGAGGAAAAGGTCACGTCAGAGAGGAAAAGGTCACGTGGGAGAGGAAAAGGTCACGTGGGAGAGGAAAAGGTCACGTCAGAGAGGAAAAGGTCACGTGGGAGAGGAAAAGGTCACGTCAGAGAGGAAAAGGTCACGTTGGAGAGGAAAAGGTCACGTGGGAGAGGAAAAGGTCACGTGGGAGAGGAAAAGGTCACGTAGGAGAGGAAAAGGTCACGTCAGAGAGGAAAAGGTCACGTCAGAGAGGAAAAGGTCACGTCGGAGAGGAAAAGGTCAAGTGGGAGAAGAAAAGGTCACGTCAGAGAGGAAAAGGTCACGTGGGAGAGGAAAAGGTCACGTCAGAGAGGAAAAGGTCACGTCAGAGAGGAAAAGGTCACGTGGGAGAGGAAAAGGTCACGTCGGATAGGAAAAGGTCACTTGGGAGAGGAAAAGGTCACATCGGAGAGGAAAAGGTCACGAGAGGAAAAGGTCACGTGGGAGAGGAAAAGCTCACGAGAGGAAAAGGTCACGTGGGAGAAGAAAAGGTCACGTCGGAGAGGAAAAGGTCACGTGGGAGAGGAAAAGGTCACGTCAGAGAGGAAAAGGTCACGTGGGAGAGGAAAAGGTCACGTCGGAGAGGAAAAGGTCACGTCAGAGAGGAAAAGGTCACATCGGAGAGGAAAAGGTCACGAGAGGAAAAGGTCACGTGGGAGAGGAAAAGGTCACGAGAGGAAAAGGTCACGTGGGAGAAGAAAAGGTCACGTCGGAGAGGAAAAGGCACGTGGGAGAGGAAAAGGTCACGTCAGAGAGGAAAAGGTCACGTGGGAGAGGAAAAGGTCACGTGGGAGAGGAAAAGGTCACGTCAGAGAGGAAAAGGTCACGTTGGAGAGGAAAAGGTCACGTCAGAGAGGAAAAGGTCACGTGGGAGAGGAAAAGGTCACGTGGGAGAGGAAAAGGTCACGTCGGATAGGAAAAGGTCACTTGGGAGAGGAAAAGGTCACGAGAGGAAAAGGTCACGTTGGAGAGGAAAAGGTCACGTCAGAGAGGAAAAGGTCACGTTGGAGAGGAAAAGGTCACGAGAGGAAAAGGTTACGTCGGAGAGGAAAAGGTCACATCAGAGAGGAAAAGGTCACGTGGGAGAGGAAAAGGTCACGTCGGAGAGGAAAAGGTCACGTGGGAGAGGAAAAGGTCACGTCAGAGAGGAAAAGGTTACGTCGGAGAGGAAAAGGTCACGTCGGAGAGGAAAAGGTCACGTCGGAGAGGAAAAGGTCAAGTGGGAGAAGAAAAGGTCACGTCAGAGAGGAAAAGGTCACGTGGGAGAGTAAAAGGTCACGTCGGATAGGAAAAGGTCACATCGGAGAGGAAAAGGTCACGAGAGGAAAAGGTCACGTGGGAGAGGAAAAGGTCACGAGAGGAAAAGGTCACGTGGGAGAGGAAAAGGTCACGTCGGAGAGGAAAAGGGCACGTGGGAGAGGAAAAGGTCACGAGAGGAAAAGGTCACGTGGGAGAGGAAAAGGTCACGTCGGAGAGGAAAAGGTCACGTGGGAGAGGAAAAGGTCACGTCAGAGAGGAAAAGGTCACGTGGGAGAGGAAAAGGTCACGTGGGAGAGGAAAAGGTCACGTCGGAGAGGAAAAGGTCACGTGGGAGAGGAAAAGGTCACGTCAGAGAGGAAAAGGTCACGTGGGAGAGGAAAAGGTCACGTGGGAGAGGAAAAGGTCACGAGAGGAAAATGTTACGTCGAAGAGGAAAAGGTCACATCAGAGAGGAAAAGGTCACGTCAGAGAGGAAAAGGTCACGTCGGAGAGGAAAAGGTCACGTCAGAGAGGAAAAGGTCACATCGGGGAGGAAAAGGTCACGAGAGGAAAAGGTCACGTCAGAGAGGAAAAGGTCACGTCGGAGAGGAAAAGGTCACGTCAGAGAGGAAAAGGTCACATCGGGGAGGAAAAGGTCACGAGAGGAAAAGGTCACGTGGGAGAGGAAAAGGTCACGAGAGGAAAAGGTCACGTGGGAGAAGAAAAGGTCACGTGGGAGAGGAAAAGGTCACGAGAGGAAAAGGTCACATCGGAGAGGAAAAGGTCACGAGAGGAAAAGGTCACGTGGGAGAAGAAAAGGTCACGTCGGAGAGGAAAAGGTCACGTGGGAGAGGAAAAGGTCACGTCAGAGAGGAAAAGGTCACGTGGGAGAGGAAAAGGTCACGTCGGAGAGGAAAAGGTCACGTGGGAGAGGAAAAGGTCACGTCAGAGAGGAAAAGGTCACGTGGGAGAGGAAAAGGTCACGTCAGAGAGGAAAAGGTCACGTCGGAGAGGAAAAGGTCACGTCAGAGAGGAAAAGGTCACGTCAGAGAGGAAAAGGTCACGTCAGAGAGGAAAAGGTCACGTCAGAGAGGAAAAGGTCACGTGGGAGAGGAAAAGGTCACGAGAGGAAAAGGTCACGTGGGAGAGGAAAAGGTCACGTCGGAGAGGAAAAGGTCACGTGGGAGAGGAAAAGGTCACGTCAGAGAGGAAAAGGTCATGTGGGAGAGGAAAAGGTCACGAGAGGAAAAGGTCACGTGGGAGAGGAAAAGGTCACGTCGGAGAGGAAAAGGTCACGAGAGGAAAAGGTCACGTGAGAGAGGAAAAGGTCACGTCGGAGAGGAAAAGGTCACGTGGGAGAGGAAAAGGTCACGTCAGAGAGGAAAAGGTCACGTCGGAGAGGAAAAGGTCACGTGGGAGAGGAAAAGGTCACGTCAGAGAGGAAAAGGTCATGTGGGAGAGGAAAAGGTCACGAGAGGAAAAGGTCACGTTGGAGAGGAAAAGGTCACGTTGGAGAGGAAAAGGTCAAGTGGGAGAAGAAAAGGTCACATCAGAGAGGAAAAGGTCACGTGGGAGAGGAAAAGGTCACATGGGAGAGGAAAAGGTCACGTCGGAGAGGAAAAGGTCACGTGGGAGAGGAAAAGGTCACGTCAGAGAGGAAAAGGTCACGTCAGAGAGGAAAAGGTCACGTGGGAGAGGAAAAGGTCACGTGGGAGAGGAAAAGGTCACGTCGGAGAGGAAAAGGTCACGTCAGAGAGGAAAAGGTCACGTCGGAGAGGAAAAGGTCACGTGGGAGAGGAAAAGGTCACGTCAGAGAGGAAAAGGTCACGTTGGAGAGGAAAAGGTCACGAGAGGAAAAGGTTACGTCGGAGAGGAAAAGGTCACGAGAGGAAAAGGTCACGTGCGAGAGGAAAAGGTCACGAGAGGAAAAGGTCACGTGGGAGAAGAAAAGGTCACGTCGGAGAGGAAAAGGTCACGTGGGAGAGGAAAAGGTCACGTCAGAGAGGAAAAGGTCACGTGGGAGAGGAAAAGGTCACGTCGGAGAGGAAAAGGTCACGTCAGAGAGGAAAAGGTCAAATCGGAGAGGAAAAGGTCACGAGAGGAAAAGGTCACGTGGGAGAGGAAAAGGTCACGAGAGGAAAAGGTCACGTGAGAGAAGAAAAGGTCACGTCGGAGAGGAAAAGGTCACGTGGGAGAGGAAAAGGTCACGTCAGAGAGGAAAAGGTCACGTGGGAGAGGAAAAGGTCACGTGGGAGAGGAAAAGGTCACGTCGGAGAGGAAAAGGTCACGTGGGAGAGGAAAAGGTCACGAGAGGAAAAGGTTACGTCGGAGAGGAAAAGGTCACGTCAGAGAGGAAAAGGTCACGTTGGAGAGGAAAAGGTCACGTCAGAGAGGAAAAGGTCACGTGGGAGAGGAAAAGGTCACGTCGGATAGGAAAAGGTCACTTGGGAGAGGAAAAGGTCACGAGAGGAAAAGGTTACGTCGGAGAGGAAAAGGTCACGTCAGAGAGGAAAAGGTCACGTTGGAGAGGAAAAGGTCACGAGAGGAAAAGGTTACGTCGGAGAGGAAAAGGTCACATCAGAGAGGAAAAGGTCACGTGGGAGAGGAAAAGGTCACGTCGGAGAGGAAAAGGTCACGTGGGAGAGGAAAAGGTCACGTCAGAGAGGAAAAGGTTACGTCGGAGAGGAAAAGGTCACGTCGGAGAGGAAAAGGTCACGTCGGAGAGGAAAAGGTCAAGTGGGAGAAGAAAAGGTCACGTCAGAGAGGAAAAGGTCACGTGGGAGAGTAAAAGGTCTTGTGGGAGAGGAAAAGGTCACGTCGGATAGGAAAAGGTCACATCGGAGAGGAAAAGGTCACGAGAGGAAAAGGTCACGTGGGAGAGGAAAAGGTCACGAGAGGAAAAGGTCACGTGGGAGAGGAAAAGGTAACGTCGGAGAGGAAAAGGGCACGTGGGAGAGGAAAACTTCACGAGAGGAAAAGGTCACGTGGGAGAGGAAAAGGTCACGTCGGAGAGGAAAAGGTCACGTGGGAGAGGAAAAGGTCACGTCAGAGAGGAAAAGGTCACGTCGGAGAGGAAAAGGTCACGTGGGAGAGGAAAAGGTCACGTCAGAGAGGAAAAGGTCACGTGGGAGAGGAAAAGGTCACGTGGGAGAGGAAAAGGTCACGTCGGAGAGGAAAAGGTCACGTGGGAGAGGAAAAGGTCACGTCAGAGAGGAAAAGGTCACGTGGGAGAGGAAAAGGTCACGTGGGAGAGGAAAAGGTCACGTCGGAGAGGAAAAGGTCACGTGGGAGAGGAAAAGGTCACGTCAGAGAGGAAAAGGTCACCTCAGAGAGGAAAACGTCACTTGGGAGAGGAAAAGGTCACGTCAGAGAGGAAAAGGTCACGTTGGAGAGGAAAAGGTCACGAGAGGAAAATGTTACGTCGAAGAGGAAAAGGTCACATCAGAGAGGAAAAGGTCACGTCAGAGAGGAAAAGGTCACGTCGGAGAGGAAAAGGTCACGTCAGAGAGGAAAAGGTCACATCGGGGAGGAAAAGGTCACGAGAGGAAAAGGTCACGTGGGAGAGGAAAAGGTCACGAGAGGAAAAGGTCACGTCGGAGAGGAAAAGGTCACGTGGGAGAGGAAAAGGTCACGTCAGAGAGGAAAAGGTCACGTGGGAGAGGAAAAGGTCACGTCAGAGAGGAAAAGGTCACGTCAGAGAGGAAGAGGAAAAGGTCACGAGAGGAAAAGGTCACGAGAGGAAAAGGTCACGAGAGGAAAAGGTCACGTGGGAGAGGAAAAGGTCACGAGAGGAAAAGGTCACGTCGGAGAGGAAAAGGTCACGTGGGAGAGTAAAAGGTCACGTCAGAGAGGAAAACTTCACGTGGGAGAGGAAAAGGTCACGAGAGGAAAAGGTCGCGTCGGAGAGGAAAAGGTCACGAGAGGCAAAAGGTCACGTCGGAGAGGAAAAGGTCACATTGGAGAGGAAAAGGTCACGAGAGGAAAAGGTCACGTCGGAGAGGAAAAGGTCACGAGAGGCAAAAGGTCACGTCGGAGAGGAAAACGTCACGTCGGAGAGGAAAAGGTCACGTGGGAGAGGAAAAGGTCACGTCAGAGAGGAAAAGGTCACGAGAGGAAAAGGTCACGTCGGAGAGGCAAAGGTCAAGTGGGAGAGGAAAAGGTCACGTGAGGAAAAGGTCACGTCGAAGAGGAAAAGGTCAATTTGGAGAGGAAAAGGTCACGTGAGGAAAAGGTCACGTCGGAGAGGAAAAGGTCACGTCAGAGAGGAAAAGGTCCCGTTGGAGAGGAAAAGGTCACGTCAGAGAGGAAAAGGTCACGTCGGAGAGGAAAAGGTCACGAGAGGAAAAGGTCACGTTGGAGAGGCAAAGGTCACGAGAGGAAAAGGTCACGTCGGAGAGGAAAAGGTCACGTCGGAGAGGAAAAGGTCACGAGAGGAAAAGGTCACGTTGGAGAGGCAAAGGTCACGAGAGGAAAAGGTCACGTCGGAGAGGAAAAGGTCACGTCGGAGAGGAAAAGGTCACGTCAGAGAGGAAAAGGTCACGTCGGAGAGGAAAAGGTCACGAGAGGAAAAGGTCATGTCGGAGAGGCAAAGGTCACGAGAGGAAAAGGTCACGTCGGAGAGGAAAAGGTCACGAGAGGTAAAGGTCACGTCGGAGAGGAAAAGGTCACGTCGGAGAGGAAAAGGTCACGAGAGGAAAAGGTCACGTCGGAGAGGAAAAGGTCACGAGAGGAAAAGGTCACGTCGGAGAGGAAAAGGTCACGTCGGAGAGGAAAAGGTCACGTCGTAGAGGAAAAGGTCACGAGAGGAAAAGGTCACGTCGGAGAGGCAAAGGTCAAGTGGGAGAGGAAAAGGTCACGTGAGGAAAAGGTCACGTCAAAGAGGAAAAGGTCAAGTGGGAGAGGAAAAGGTCACGTGAGGAAAAGGTCACGTCGGAGAGGAAAAGGTCACGTCAGAGAGGAAAAGGTCCCGTTGGAGAGGAAAAGGTCACGAGAGGAAAAGGTCACGTTGGAGAGGCAAAGGTCACGAGAGGAAAAGGTCACGTCGGAGAGGAAAAGGTCACGTTGGAGAGGAAAAGGTCACGAGAGGAAAAGGTCACGTCGGAGAGGAAAAGGTCACGAGAGGAAAAGGTCACGTCGGAGAGGAAAAGGTCACGTCGGAGAGGAAAAGGTCACGAGAGGAAAAGTTCACGTCGGAGAGGAAAAGGTCACGAGAGGAAAAGGTCACGTCGGAGAGGAAAAGGTCACGTCGGAGAGGAAAAGGTCACGTGGGAGAGGAAAAGGTCACGTCAGAGAGGAAAAGGTCACGTCGGAGAGGAAAAGGTCACGTCGTAGAGGAAAAGGTCACGAGAGGAAAAGGTCACGTCGGAGAGGCAAAGGTCAAGTGGGAGAGGAAAAGGTCACGTGAGGAAAAGGTCACATCGAAGAGGAAAAGGTCAAGTGGGAGAGGAAAAGGTCACGTGAGGAAAAGGTCACGTCGGAGAGGAAAAGGTCACGTTGGAGAGGAAAAGGTCACGAGAGGAAAAGGTCACGTCGGAGAGGAAAAGGTCACGAGAGGAAAAGGTCACGTCGGAGAGGAAAAGGTCACGTCGGAGAGGAAAAGGTCACGAGAGGAAAAGTTCACGTCGGAGAGGAAAAGGTCACGAGAGGAAAAGGTCACGTCGGAGAGGAAAAGGTCACGTCGGAGAGGAAAAGGTCACGTGGGAGAGGAAAAGGTCACGTCAGAGAGGAAAAGGTCACGTCGGAGAGGAAAAGGTCACGTCGTAGAGGAAAAGGTCACGAGAGGAAAAGGTCACGTCGGAGAGGCAAAGGTCAAGTGGGAGAGGAAAAGGTCACGTGAGGAAAAGGTCACATCGAAGAGGAAAAGGTCAAGTGGGAGAGGAAAAGGTCACGTGAGGAAAAGGTCACGTCGGAGAGGAAAAGGTCACGTCAGAGAGGAAAAGGTCCCGTTGGAGAGGAAAAGGTCACGTCAGAGAGGAAAAGGTCACGAGAGGAAAAGGTCACGTTGGAGAGGCAAAGGTCACGAGAGGAAAAGGTCACGTCGGAGAGGAAAAGGTCACGTTGGAGAGGAAAAGGTCACGAGAGGAAAAGGTCACGTCGGAGAGGAAAAGGTCACGAGAGGAAAAGGTCACGTCGAAGAGGAAAAGGTCACGTCAGAGAGGAAAAGGTCACGTCGGAGAGGAAAAGGTCACGTCGGAGAGGAAAAGGTCACGAGAGGAAAAGGTCACGTCGGAGAGGAAAAGGTCACGAGAGGAAAAGGTCACGTCGGAGAGGAAAAGGTCACGTCGGAGAGGAAAAGGTCACGTGGGAGAGGAAAAGGTCACGTCAGAAAGGAAAAGGTCACGTCAGAGAGGAAAAGGTCACGTCAGAGAGGAAAAGGTCACGTCGGAGAGGAAAAGGTCACGAGAGGAAAAGGTCACGTCGGAGAGGCAAAGGTCAAGTGGGAGAGGAAAAGGTCACGTCAGAGAGGTAAAGGTCACGTGGGAGAGGAAAAGGTCACGTCAGAGAGGAAAAGGTCACGAGAGGAAAAGGTCACGTCAGAGAGGAAAAGGTCACGTCAGAGAGGAAAAGGTCACGTCGGAGAGGAAAAGGTCACGTCGGAGAGGAAAAGGTCACGTCGGAGAGGAAAAGGTCACGTCAGAGAGGAAAAGGTCACGTCAGAGAGGAAAAGGTCACGTCAGAGAGGCAAAGGTCAAGTGGGAGAGGAAAAGGTCACGTCAGAGAGGTAAAGGTCACGTGGGAGAGGAAAAGGTCACGTCAGAGAGGAAAAGGTCACGAGAGGAAAAGGTCACGTCAGAGAGGAAAAGGTCACGTCAGAGAGGAAAAGGTCACGTTGGAGAGGAAAAGGTCACGAGAGGAAAAGGTCACGTCAGAGAGGAAAAGGTCACGTCAGAGAGGAAAAGGTCACGTTGGAGAGGAAAAGGTCACGTCAGAGAGGAAAAGGTCACGTCGGAGAGGAAAAGGTCACGTCGGAGAGGAAAAGGTCACGTCGGAGAGGAAAAGGTCACGAGAGGAAAAGGTCACGTCGGAGAGGCAAAGGTCACGAGAGGAAAAGGTCAATTTGGAGAGGAAAAGGTCACGTGAGGAAAAGGTCACGTCGGAGAGGAAAAGGTCACGTCAGAGAGGAAAAGGTCACGTCGGAGAGGAAAAGGTCACGAGAGGAAAAGGTCACGTTGGAGAGGCAAAGGTCACGAGAGGAAAAGGTCACGTCGGAGAGGAAAAGGTCACGTCAGAGAGGAAAAGGTCACGGTGGAGAGGAAAAGGTCACGTCAGAGAGGAAAAGGTCACGTCGGAGAGGAAAAGGTCACGAGAGGAAAAGGTCATGTCGGAGAGGCAAAGGTCACGAGAGGAAAAGGTCACGTCGGAGAGGAAAAGGTCACGAGAGGTAAAGGTCACGTCGGAGAGGAAAAGGTCACGTCGGAGAGGAAAAGGTCACGAGAGGAAAAGGTCACGTCGGAGAGGAAAAGGTCACGAGAGGAAAAGGTCACGTCGGAGAGGAAAAGGTCACGTCGGAGAGGAAAAGGTCACGTGGGAGAGGAAAAGGTCACGTCAGAGAGGAAAAGGTCACGTCGGAGAGGAAAAGGTCACGTCGTAGAGGAAAAGGTCACGAGAGGAAAAGGTCACGTCGGAGAGGCAAAGGTCAAGTGGGAGAGGAAAAGGTCACGTGAGGAAAAGGTCACGTCGAAGAGGAAAAGGTCAAGTGGGAGAGGAAAAGGTCACGTGAGGAAAAGGTCACGTCGGAGAGGAAAAGGTCACGTCAGAGAGGAAAAGGTCCCGTTGGAGAGGAAAAGGTCACGTCAGAGAGGAAAAGGTCACGTCGGAGAGGAAAAGGTCACGAGAGGAAAAGGTCACGTTGGAGAGGCAAAGGTCACGAGAGGAAAAGGTCACGTCGGAGAGGAAAAGGTCACGTTGGAGAGGAAAAGGTCACGAGAGGAAAAGGTCACGTCGGAGAGGAAAAGGTCACGAGAGGAAAAGGTCACGTCGGAGAGGAAAAGGTCACGTCAGAGAGGAAAAGGTCACGTCGGAGAGGAAAAGGTCACGTCGGAGAGGAAAAGGTCACGAGAGGAAAAGTTCACGTCGGAGAGGAAAAGGTCACGAGAGGAAAAGGTCACGTCGGAGAGGAAAAGGTCACGTGGGAGAGGAAAAGGTCACGTCAGAAAGGAAAAGGTCACGTCAGAGAGGAAAAGGTCACGTCAGAGAGGAAAAGGTCACGTCGGAGAGGAAAAGGTCACGTCGTAGAGGAAAAGGTCACGAGAGGAAAAGGTCACGTCGGAGAGGCAAAGGTCAAGTGGGAGAGGAAAAGGTCACGTGAGGAAAAGGTCACGTCGAAGAGGAAAAGGTCAAGTGGGAGAGGAAAAGGTCACGTGAGGAAAAGGTCACGTCGGAGAGGAAAAGGTCACGTCAGAGAGGAAAAGGTCCCGTTGGAGAGGAAAAGGTCACGTCAGAGAGGAAAAGGTCACGTCGGAGAGGAAAAGGTCACGAGAGGAAAAGGTCACGTTGGAGAGGCAAAGGTCACGAGAGGAAAAGGTCACGTCGGAGAGGAAAAGGTCACGTTGGAGAGGAAAAGGTCACGAGAGGAAAAGGTCACGTCGGAGAGGAAAAGGTCACGAGAGGAAAAGGTCACGTCGGAGAGGAAAAGGTCACGTCAGAGAGGAAAAGGTCACGTCGGAGAGGAAAAGGTCACGTCGGAGAGGAAAAGGTCACGAGAGGAAAAGTTCACGTCGGAGAGGAAAAGGTCACGAGAGGAAAAGGTCACGTCGGAGAGGAAAAGGTCACGTGGGAGAGGAAAAGGTCACGTCAGAAAGGAAAAGGTCACGTCAGAGAGGAAAAGGTCACGTCAGAGAGGAAAAGGTCACGTCGGAGAGGAAAAGGTCACGTCGTAGAGGAAAAGGTCACGAGAGGAAAAGGTCACGTCGGAGAGGCAAAGGTCAAGTGGGAGAGGAAAAGGTCACGTCAGAGAGGTAAAGGTCACGTGGGAGAGGAAAAGGTCACGTCAGAGAGGAAAAGGTCACGAGAGGAAAAGGTCACGTCAGAGAGGAAAAGGTCACGTCAGAGAGGAAAAGGTCACGTTGGAGAGGAAAAGGTCACGTCAGAGAGGAAAAGGTCACGTCGGAGAGGAAAAGGTCACGTCGGAGAGGAAAAGGTCACGTCGGAGAGGAAAAGGTCACGTCAGAGAGGAAAAGGTCACGTCAGAGAGGAAAAGGTCACGTCAGAGAGGAAAAGGTCACGTGGCAGAGGAAAAGGTCACGTCAGAGAGGTAAAGGTCACGTGGGAGAGGAAAAGGTCACGTCAGAGAGGAAAAGGTCACGTTGGAGAGGAAAAGGTCACGTCAGAGAGGAAAAGGTCACGTCGGAGAGGAAAAGGTCACGTCGGAGAGGAAAAGGTCACGAGAGGAAAAGGTCACGTCAGAGAGGAAAAGGTCACGTCAGAGAGGAAAAGGTCACGTTGGAGAGGAAAAGGTCACGAGAGGAAAAGGTCACGTCAGAGAGGAAAAGGTCACGTCAGAGAGGAAAAGGTCACGTCGGAGAGGAAAAGGTCACGTCGGAGAGGAAAAGGTCACGTCGGAGAGGAAAAGGTCACGTCGGAGAGGAAAAGGTCACGAGAGGAAAAGGTCACGTCGGAGAGGCAAAGGTCACGAGAGGAAAAGGTCATGTCGGAGAGGAAAAGGTCACGTGGGAGAGGAAAAGGTCACGTTGTTCCCATTGGTTTTGGGTCAAACATGTCCGTGACTCATGTCCCTGAACCTCAGCGTCTCATGAAGCTCTGGAGATGGAGAGAAGACGTTTAATGCCTCAGCCTGGAACATTCTGACTCAGAATTGTGCTTCTCAAACTGTGGAACCAGGAATTCTTCTGCAGTTGAAGTCCAGACACAAATATGTTGTATATTCAAATATGTACACCGCAAACTTTTATCCTGTTGTCGTGTTTTCAGACAGAAACGAGGCGTTTTCTGTGTAAAAACAGCCCAAATGTCACGTATGTGGGACATTTGAATGTGAAAAATGGACAAAGCAGTTTAAATGTCTTCATTTTGTCCACATTTTAGACAAAAAAACATTTACAGAGGATTTTGGATTTATTATTAAGTTTGTGACTAAACTAGTTTGTGGCCTCATTTTTTAGACTTGAGAGTGTGATAAAGGCTCAGAACCTTGTGTGGGAGGAGCATGTCTCAGTGGGAGGAGCATGTCTCAGTGGGAGGAGCGTGTCTCTGTGGGAGGAGCATGTCTCTGTGGGAGGAGCATGTCTCAGTGGGAGGAGCATGTCTCTGTGGGAGGAGCATGTCTCAGTGGGAGGAGCATGTCTCTGTGGGAGGAGCATGTCTCTGTGGGAGGAGCGTGTCTCTGTGGGAGGAGCATGTCTCTGTGGGAGGAGCATGTCTCAGTGGGAGGAGCATGTCTCTGTGGGAGGAGCGTGTCTCTGTGGGAGGAGCATGTCTCTGTGGGAGGAGCATGTCTCAGTGGGAGGAGCATGTCTCTGTGGGAGGAGCGTGTCTCTGTGGGAGGAGCGTGTCTCTGTGGGAGGAGCGTGTCTCTGTGGGAGGAGCATGTCTCTGTGGGAGGAGCGTGTCTCTGTGGGAGGAGCTTGTCTCTGTGGGAGGAGCGCGTCTCTGTGGGAGGAGCATGTCTCTGTGGGAGGAGCTTGTCTCTGTGGGAGGAGCGCGTCTCTGTGGGAGGAGCATGTCTCTGTGGGAGGAGCATGTCTCTGTGGGAGGAGCATGTCTCTGGGAGGAGCATGTCTCTGTGGGAGGAGCATGTCTCTGTGGGAGGAGCATGTCTCTGTGGGAGGAGCATGTCTCTGGGAGGAGCATGTCTCTGGGAGGAGCATGTCTCTGGGAGGAGCATGTCTCTGTGGGAGGAGCGTGTCTCTGTGGGAGGAGCGTGTCTCTGTGGGAGGAGCTTGTCTCTGTGGGAGGAGCGTGTCTCTGGGAGGAGCATGTCTCTGGGAGGAGCATGTCTCTGTGGGAGGAGCATGTCTCTGGGAGGAGCATGTCTCTGGGAGGAGCATGTCTCTGTGGGAGGAGCGTGTCTCTGGGAGGAGCATGTCTCTGGGAGGAGCATGTCTCTGTGGGAGGAGCGTGTCTCTGTGGGAGGAGCGTGTCTCTGTGGGAGGAGCTTGTCTCTGTGGGAGGAGCATGTCTCTGTGGGAGGAGCGTGTCTCTGTGGGAGGAGCGTGTCTCTGTGGGAGGAGCGTGTCTCTGTGGGAGGAGCATGTCTCTGTGGGAGGAGCATGTCTCTGGGAGGAGCATGTCTCTGGGAGGAGCATGTCTCTGTGGGAGGAGCGTGTCTCTGTGGGAGGAGCGTGTCTCTGTGGGAGGAGCGTGTCTCTGTGGGAGGAGCTTGTCTCTGTGGGAGGAGCGTGTCTCTGTGGGAGGAGCTTGTCTCTGTGGGAGGAGCATGTCTCGTAGAACCGGTCTAACCTGGCCTGTGTCCTCAGGGCGGTCTCTCCGTGGACTCCATCTCAGACCTTGTAGAGAGTCAGTCTCGCCTGCTGGAGGCGCTGCAGCTGTCTCACCCGGCTGAGCTGGACCTGAAGAAGCCTCATGACTCCAGCAGGGGGCGCACCCCAACCAAACTGAGCCTGAACCCCATCTACAGACAAGTGCCCCGCCTGGTGGAGAGCTGCTGCCACTGCATCCAGACACACGGTCAGAAACGCAGTGTACTCATGACTTCATCATGGTTATAATTACATATGTCATTTTTCTGCAGGTTTACAGACGGTGTGTTATTACATGTGTCATGATTCTGCAGGTTTACACACGGTGTGTTATTACATGTGTCATGTTTCTGCAGGTTTACACACGGTGTGTTATTATATGTGTCATGATTCTGCAGGTTTACAGACGGTGTGTTATTACATGTGTCATGTTTCTGCAGGTTTACACACGGTGGGTTATTATATATGTCATGATTCTGCAGGTTTACAGACGGTGTGTTATTATATGTGTCATGATTCTGCAGGTTTACAGACGGTGTGTTATTACATGTGTCATGATTCTGCAGATTTACAAACGGTGTGTTATTATATGTGTCATGATTCTTCAGGTTTACAGACGGTGTGTTATTATATGTGTCATGATTCTGCAGGTTTACAGACGGTGTGTTATTACATGTGTCATGATTCTGCAGATTTACAAACGGTGTGTTATTATATGTGTCATGATTCTTCAGGTTTACAGACGGTGTGTTATTACATGTGTCATGATTCTGCAGGTTTACAGACGGTGTGTTATTACATATGTCATGATTCTGCAGGTTTACAGACGCTGGGCATTTTCCGCGTGGGCAGCTCCAAGAAGCGCGTCCGCCAGGTGAGGGCGCTGTTCTCTCTGTGAAGCAGGAGAGGAAACGAGACAGTTTCACAGTTACTCAAATGAGCCGCTCACACCTGTGGTCAGTCTGTGAATGGGACCGACAGGGGCCGACAGGGGCTGACAGGGGCTGAGAGGGGCCGACAGGGGCCGACAGGGGCTGACAGGAGCTGACAGGAGCTGACAGGGGCCGAATGGTGCTGACAGGGGCTGACAGGGGCCGACAGGGGCTGACAGGGGCCGATGGGGACAGACAGGGGCTGACAGGGGCTGAAAGGGGCCGACAGGGGCCGACAGAGGCTGACAGGAGCTGACAGGGGCTGACAGGGGCCGATGGGGACCGACAGAGGCTGACAGGAGCTGACAGGGGCTGACAGGGGCTGACAGGGGGCATTTGTTGATCATGTCGGCGGATGAGGAGCAGATTGCTAAACTCAGAGGCTTTTGTCTGTTTTCATGACGGTTCCGCAGTTACGTGAAGACTTCGACCTGGGCGTCGACGTGCCGCTGGACGAGGAGCAGAGTCTCCACGACGTCGCCGCGCTGCTTAAAGAGTTCTTACGGGATATGCCTGACCCTCTGTTACCACGGGAACTGTACCCGGCCTTCCTCCACGCCAACTGTACGCCAAATGCACTCGTGTTTATTACCCTAGAACCTGTAATTTGTTTCTTGTGTTTCTTGGTGTTTCTTGTGTTTCTTGTGTTTCTTGTGTTTCTTGATGTTTCTTGGTGTTTCTTGTGTTTCTTGTGTTTCTTGTGTTTCTTGTGTTTCTTGTGTTTCTTGTGTTTCTTGGTGTTTCTTGTGTTTCTTGTGTTTCTTGTGTTTCTTGGTGTTTCTTGTGTTTCTTGGTGTTTCTTGGTGTTTCTTGGTGTTTCTTGTGTTTCTTGTGTTTCTTGTGTTTCTTGTGTTTCTTGTGTTTCTTGTGTTTCTTGGTGTTTCTTGTGTTTCTTGTGTTTCTTGTGTTTCTTGTGTTTCTTGTGTTTCTTGTGTTTCTTGGTGTTTCTTGTGTTTCTTGTGTTTCTTGTGTTTCTTGTGTTTCTTGTGTTTCTTGTGTTTCTTGGTGTTTCTTGGTGTTTCTTGTGTTTCTTATGTTTCTTGTGTTTCTTGTGTTTCTTGTGTTTCTTGTGTTTCTTGTGTTTCTTGTGTTTCTTGGTGTTTCTTGTGTTTCTTGGTGTTTCTTGTGTTTCTTGTGTTTCTTGTGTTTCTTGGTGTTTCTTGGTGTTTCTTGTGTTTCTTGGTGTTTCTTGGTGTTTCTTGTGTTTCTTGGTGTTTCTTGATGTTTCTTGTGTTTCTTGTGTTTCTTGGTGTTTCTTGTGTTCCTTGGTGTTTCTTGGTGTTTCTTGAAGTTCCTGTATGTCCTTCTTGATGACTCTTAGTGTTTCCTGGTGTTTCTTGATGTTTCTTGGTGTTTCTTGTGTTTCTTTGTGTTTCTTGTGTTTCTTGGTGTTTCTTGTGTTTCTTATGTTTCTTGTGTTTCTTGTGTTTCTTGTGTTTCTTGTGTTTCTTGGTGTTTCTTGTGTTTCTTGGTGTTTCTTGTGTTTCTTGTGTTTCTTGTGTTTCTTGGTGTTTCTTGGTGTTTCTTGTGTTTCTTGGTGTTTCTTGATGTTTCTTGTGTTTCTTGTGTTTCTTGGTGTTTCTTGTGTTCCTTGGTGTTTCTTGGTGTTTCTTGAAGTTCCTGTATGTCCTTCTTGATGACTCTTAGTGTTTCCTGGTGTTTCTTGATGTTTCTTGGTGTTTCTTGTGTTTCTTTGTGTTTCTTGTGTTTCTTGGTGTTTCTTGTGTTTCTTGGTGTTTCTTGATGTTTCTTGTGTTTCTTGTGTTTCTTGGTGTTTCTTGTGTTTCTTGGTGTTTCTTGATGTTTCTTGTGTTTCTTGTGTTTCTTGTGTTTCTTGATGTTTCTTGATGTTTCTTGGTGTTTCTTGGTGTTTCTTGAAGTTCCTGTATGTCCTTCTTGATGACTCTTAGTGTTTCCTGGTGTTTCTTGATGTTTCTTGGTGTTTCTTGATGTTTCTTGACAACTCTTAGTGTTTCTTGATGTCCTTCTTGATATTTCTTGGTGTTCCTTGACGTTCCTCGATGTTCTTGTCTCTCTTCTGTCCCAGCCTTGCGCGGCGCTGAGCAGATGGACTTCCTGCAGTTGCTCCTGTACCTTCTCCCTCCCTGTAACTCGGACACTCTGCTCAGGTTGCTGTCTCTGCTGCACACGGTCCAGAGCTACGCCCAGGACTGCGTCAGCCCTGAGGGAGAACAGGTACGCTTGCACGCCGTTTGGACCAATCACATCGCAGCATACTAAATAAAAACTCATAATAAAGGCTAAAAAGACTCAAATTACATGCATTTTCACCGGCCAAAACTAAGAATTAAAGTAGATGTTTTCGCCAACTAAAAGAACAGATTTTTTCCGAATTATAGATAATAAAGAAGAATCCAAGATCCCCAAAGCGATCCCACTTTGAGGGATTCTGGAACTCGTCTGGTACTCTTGGTTTAACCCTGTCGGTGCTTCGCCTGCGCAGATCTCGGGGAACAAGATGACGGCTGCGAACCTGGCTGTGATCTTCGGCCCAAACCTGCTGCAGAAGGAGAAGATGTCGGAGAGTCCTCTGTGTCTGGGCATCGAAGACAGCAACGCTATTATCAACGTGACGCTACTGTTGATCCAGAACTACAGGAAGCTCTTCACGGTAAGAGACAGAACTACAGGAAGCTCTTTACAGTAAGAGACAGAACTACAGGAAGCTCTTCACGATAAGAGACAGAACTACAGGAAGCTCTTCACGATAAGAGACAGAACTACAGGAAGCTCTTCACGGTAAGAGACAGAACTACAGGAAGCTCTTCACGATAAGAGACAAAACTACAGGAAGCTCTTCACGATAAGCGACAGAACTACAGGAAGCTCTTCACAGTAAGAGACAGAACTACAGGAAGCTCTTCACGGTAAGAGACAGAACTACAGGAAGCTCTTCACAGTAAGAGACAGAACTACAGGAAGCTCTTCACGATAAGAGACAGAACTACAGGAAGCTCTTCACGATAAGAGACAGAACTACAGGAAGCTCTTCACGATAAGAGACAGAACTACAGGAAGCTCTTCACGATAAGAGACAAAACTACAGGAAGCTCTTCACGGTAAGAGACAGAACTACAGGAAGCTCTTCACGGTAAGAGACAGAACTACAGGAAGCTCTTCACGGTAAGAGACAGAACTACAGGAAGCTCTTCACAGTAAGAGACAGAACTACAGGAAGCTCTTCACGATAAGAGACAGAACTACAGGAAGCTCTTCACGATAAGCGACAGAACTACAGGAAGCTCTTCACAGTAAGAGACAGAACTACAGGAAGCTCTTCACGATAAGAGACAGAACTACAGGAAGCTCTTCACGATAAGAGACAGAACTACAGGAAGCTCTTCACGATAAGAGACAAAACTACAGGAAGCTCTTCACGGTAAGAGACAGAACTACAGGAAGCTCTTCACGGTAAAAGACAGAACTACAGGAAGCTCTTCACGATAAGAGACAGAACTACAGGAAGCTCTTCACAGTAAGAGACAGAACTACAGGAAGCTCTTCACGATAAGAGACAAAACTACAGGAAGCTCTTCACAGTAAGAGACAGAACTACAGGAAGCTCTTCACAGTAAGAGACAGAACTACAGGAAGCTCTTCACAGTAAGAGACAGAACTACAGGAAGCTCTTTACAGTAAGAGACAGAACTACAGGAAGCTCTTCACAGTAAGAGACAGAACCAGAGGAAGCTCTTCACAGTAAGAGACAGAACTACAGGTAGCTCTTCACAGTAAGAGACAGAACTACAGGAAGCTCTTCACAGTAAGAACCAGAACTACAGGAAGCTCTTCACAGTAAGAGACAGAACTACATGAAGCTCTTCACAGTAAGATACAGAACTACAGGAAGCTCTTTACAGTAAGAGACAGAACTACAGGAAGCTCTTCACAGTAAGAGACATAACTACAGGAAGCTCTTCACAGTAAGAGACAGAACTACAGGAAGCTCTTCACAGTAAGAGACAGAACTACAGGAAGCTCTTCACAGTAAGAGACAGAACTACAGGAAGCTCTTCACAGTAAGAGACAGAACTACAGGAAGCTCTTCACAGTAAGAGACAAAACTACAGGAAGCTCTTCACGATAAGCGACAGAACTACAGGAAGCTCTTCACAGTAAGAGACAGAACTACAGGAAGCTCTTCACGGTAAGAGACAGAACTACAGGAAGCTCTTCACAGTAAGAGACAGAACTACAGGAAGCTCTTCACGATAAGAGACAGAACTACAGGAAGCTCTTCACGGTAAGAGACAGAACTACAGGAAGCTCTTCACGATAAGAGACAGAACTACAGGAAGCTCTTCACGATAAGAGACAGAACTACAGGAAGCTCTTCACGGTAAGAGACAGAACTACAGGAAGCTCTTCACGGTAAGAGACAGAACTACAGGAAGCTCTTCACAGTAAGAGACAGAACTACAGGAAGCTCTTCACGATAAGAGACAGAACTACAGGAAGCTCTTCACGGTAAGAGACAGAACTACAGGAAGCTCTTCACGATAAGAGACAGAACTACAGGAAGCTCTTCACGATAAGAGACAGAACTACAGGAAGCTCTTCACGGTAAGAGACAGAACTACAGGAAGCTCTTCACGGTAAGAGACAGAACTACAGGAAGCTCTTCACGGTAAGAGACAGAACTACAGGAAGCTCTTCACGGTAAGAGACAGAACTACAGGAAGCTCTTCACGGTAAGAGACAGAACTACAGGAAGCTCTTCACGGTAAGAGACAGAACTACAGGAAGCTCTTCACGATAAGAGACAGAACTACAGGAAGCTCTTCACGATAAGCGACAGAACTACAGGAAGCTCTTCACGATAAGAGACAGAACTACAGGAAGCTCTTCACGGTAAGAGACAGAACTACAGGAAGCTCTTCACGGTAAGAGACAGAACTACAGGAAGCTCTTCACGGTAAGAGACAGAACTACAGGAAGCTCTTCACAGTAAGAGACAGAACTACAGGAAGCTCTTCACGATAAGAGACAGAACTACAGGAAGCTCTTCACGGTAAGAGACAGAACTACAGGAAGCTCTTCACGATAAGAGACAGAACTACAGGAAGCTCTTCACGATAAGAGACAGAACTACAGGAAGCTCTTCACGGTAAGAGACAGAACTACAGGAAGCTCTTCACGGTAAGAGACAGAACTACAGGAAGCTCTTCACGGTAAGAGACAGAACTACAGGAAGCTCTTCACGGTAAGAGACAGAACTACAGGAAGCTCTTCACGGTAAGAGACAGAACTACAGGAAGCTCTTCACGGTAAGAGACAGAACTACAGGAAGCTCTTCACGATAAGAGACAGAACTACAGGAAGCTCTTCACGATAAGCGACAGAACTACAGGAAGCTCTTCACGATAAGAGACAGAACTACAGGAAGCTCTTCACGATAAGAGACAGAACTACAGGAAGCTCTTCACGATAAGAGACAAAACTACAGGAAGCTCTTCACGGTAAGAGACAAAACTACAGGAAGCTCTTCACGATAAGAGACAAAACTTCAGGAAGCTCTTCACGATAAGAGACAGAACTACAGGAAGCTCTTCACGTTAAGAGACAAAACTACAGGAAGCTTTTCACGGTAAGAGACAGAACTACAGGAAGCTCTTCACGATAAGAGACAAAACTACAGGAAGCTCTTCACAGTAAGAGACAGAACTACAGGAAGCTCTTCACAGTAAGAGACAGAACTACAGGAAGCTCTTCACAGTAAGAGACAGAACTACAGGAAGCTCTTCACAGTAAGAGACAGAACTACAGGAAGCTCTTCACAGTAAGAGACAGAACTACAGGAAGCTCTTCACAGTAAGAGACAAAACTACAGGAAGCTCTTCACGATAAGCGACAGAACTACAGGAAGCTCTTCACAGTAAGAGACAGAACTACAGGAAGCTCTTCACGATAAGAGACAAAACTACAGGAAGCTCTTCACGGTAAGAGACAGAACTACAGAAAGCTCTTCATGGTAAGAGACAGAACTACAGGAAGCTCTTCACGGTAAGAGACAGAACTACAGGAAGCTCTTCACAGTAAGAGACAGAACTACAGGAAGCTCTTCACGATAAGAGACAGAACTACAGGAAGCTCTTCACGATAAGAGACAGAACTACAGGAAGCTCTGCACGATAAGAGACAAAACTACAGGAAGCTCTTCACGATAAGCGACAGAACTACAGGAAGCACTTCACAGTAAGAGACAGAACTACAGGAAGCTCTTCACGATAAGAGACAGAACTACAGGAAGCTCTTCACGATAAGCGACAGAACTACAGGAAGCTCTTCACAGTAAGAGACAGAACTACAGGAAGCTCTTCCCGATAAGAGACAGAACTACAGGAAGCTCTTCACGGTAAGAGACAGAACTACAGGAAGCTCTTCACGATAAGAGACAGAACTACAGGAAGCTCTTCACGATAAGAGACAGAACTACAGGAAGCTCTTCACGGTAAGAGACAGAACTACAGGAAGCTCTTCACGGTAAGAGACAGAACTACAGGAAGCTCTTCACAGTAAGAGACAGAACTACAGGAAGCTCTTCACGATAAGAGACAGAACTACAGGAAGCTCTTCACGGTAAGAGACAAAACTACAGGAAGCTCTTCACGGTAAGAGACAGAACTACAGGAAGCTCTTCACGGTAAGAGACAGAACTACAGGAAGCTCTTCACAGTAAGAGACAGAACTACAGGAAGCTCTTTACAGTAAGAGACAGAACTACAGGAAGCTCTTCACGGTAAGAGACAGAACTACAGGAAGCTCTTTACAGTAAGAGACAGAACTACAGGAAGCTCTTCACAGTAAGAGACAGAACTACAGGAAGCTCTTCACGGTAAGAGACAGAACTACATGAAGCTCTTCACAGTAAGAGACAGAACTACAGGAAGCTCTTCACGGTAAGAGACAGAACTACATGAAGCTCTTCACAGTAAGAACCAGAACTACAGGAAGCTCTTCACAGTAAGAGACAGAACTACATGAAGCTCTTCACGGTAAGAGACAGAACTACAGGAAGCTCTTTACAGTAAGAGACAGAACTACAGGAAGCTCTTCACAGTAAGAGACAGAACTACAGGAAGCTCTTCACAGTAAGAGACAGAACTACAGGAAGCTCTTCACAGTAAGAGACAGAACTACAGGAAGCTCTTCACAGTAAGAGACAGAACTACAGGAAGCTCTTCACAGTAAGAGACAGAACTACAGGAAGCTCTTCACAGTAAGAGACAAAACTACAGGAAGCTCTTCACGATAAGCGACAGAACTACAGGAAGCTCTTCACAGTAAGAGACAGAACTACAGGAAGCTCTTCACGATAAGAGACAGAACTACAGGAAGCTCTTCACAGTAAGAGACAGAACTACAGGAAGCTCTTCACGATAAGAGACAGAACTACAGGAAGCTCTTCACGGTAAGAGACAGAACTACAGGAAGCTCTTCACGATAAGAGACAGAACTACAGGAAGCTCTTCACGATAAGAGACAGAACTACAGGAAGCTCTTCACGGTAAGAGACAGAACTACAGGAAGCTCTTCACGGTAAGAGACAGAACTACAGGAAGCTCTTCACGGTAAGAGACAGAACTACAGGAAGCTCTTCACAGTAAGAGACATAACTACAGGAAGCTCTTCACGATAAGAGACAGAACTACAGGAAGCTCTTCACGATAAGAGACAAAACTACAGGAAGCTCTTCACGGTAAGAGACAGAACTACAGGAAGCTCTTCACGGTAAGAGACAGAACTACAGGAAGCTCTTCACGGTAAGAGACAGAACTACAGGAAGCTCTTCACAGTAAGAGACAGAACTACAGGAAGCTCTTCACGGTAAGAGACAGAACTACAGGAAGCTCTTCACGATAAGAGACAGAACTACAGGAAGCTCTTCACAGTAAGAGACAGAACTACAGGAAGCTCTTCACGGTAAGAGACAGAACTACAGGAAGCTCTTCACAGTAAGAGACAGAACTACAGGAAGCTCTTCACGATAAGAGACAGAACTACAGGAAGCTCTTCACGATAAGAGAAAAAACTACAGGAAGCTCTTCACGGTAAGAGACAGAACTACAGGAAGCTCTTCACGGTAAGAGACAGAACTACAGGAAGCTCTTCACGGTAAGAGACAGAACTACAGGAAGCTCTTCACGGTAAGAGACAGAACTACAGGAAGCTCTTCACGGTAAGAGACAGAACTACAGGAAGCTCTTCACGATAAGAGACAGAACTACAGGAAGCTCTTCACGATAAGCGACAGAACTACAGGAAGCTCTTCACGATAAGAGACAGAACTACAGGAAGCTCTTCACGATAAGAGACAGAACTACAGGAAGCTCTTCACGATAAGAGACAAAACTACAGGAAGCTCTTCACGGTAAGAGACAAAACTACAGGAAGCTCTTCACGATAAGAGACAAAACTTCAGGAAGCTCTTCACGATAAGAGACAGAACTAAAGGAAGCTCTTTACGTTAAGAGACAAAACTACAGGAAGCTCTTCACGGTAAGAGACAGAACTACAGGAAGCTCTTCACGATAAGAGACAAAACTACAGGAAGCTCTTCACAGTAAGAGACAGAACTACAGGAAGCTCTTCACAATAAGAGATAGAACTACAGGAAGCTCTTTACAGTAAGAGACAGAACTACAGGAAGCTCTTCACTGTAAGAGACAGAACTACAGGAAGCTCTTCACAGTAAGAGACAGAACTACAGGAAGCTCTTCACAGTAAGAGACAGAACTACAGGAAGCTCTTCACAGTAAGAGACAGAACTACAGGAAGCTCTTCACAGTAAGAGACAAAACTACAGGAAGCTCTTCACGATAAGCGACAGAACTACAGGAAGCTCTTCACAGTAAGAGACAGAACTACAGGAAGCTCTTCACGGTAAGAGACAGAACTACAGGAAGCTCTTCACAGTAAGAGACAGAACTACAGGAAGCTCTTCACGATAAGAGACAGAACTACAGGAAGCTCTTCACGATAAGAGACAGAACTACAGGAAGCTCTTCACGATAAGAGACAAAACTACAGGAAGCTCTTCACGGTAAGAGACAAAACTACAGGAAGCTCTTCACGATAAGAGACAGAACTACAGGAAGCTCTTCACAGTAAGAGACAGAACTACAGGAAGCTCTTCACGATAAGAGACAGAACTACAGGAAGCTCTTCACGATAAGAGACAGAACTACAGGAAGCTCTTCACGATAAGAGACAGAACTACAGGAAGCTCTTCACGGTAAGAGACAGAACTACAGGAAGCTCTTCACGGTAAGAGACAGAACTACAGGAAGCTCTTCACAGTAAGAGACAGAACTACAGGAAGCTCTTCACGGTAAGAGACAGAACTACAGGAAGCTCTTCACGATAAGAGACAGAACTACAGGAAGCTCTTCACGATAAGCGACAGAACTACAGGAAGCTCTTCACGATAAGAGACAGAACTACAGGAAGCTCTTCACGATAAGAGACAGAACTACAGGAAGCTCTTCACGATAAGAGACAAAACTACAGGAAGCTCTTCACGGTAAGAGACAAAACTACAGGAAGCTCTTCACGATAAGAGACAAAACTTCAGGAAGCTCTTCACGATAAGAGACAGAACTACAGGAAGCTCTTCACGTTAAGAGACAAAACTACAGGAAGCTCTTCACGGTAAGAGACAGAACTACAGGAAGCTCTTCACGATAAGAGACAAAACTACAGGAAGCTCTTCACAGTAAGAGACAGAACTACAGGAAGCTCTTCACGATAAGAGACAAAACTACAGGAAGCTCTTCACAGTAAGAGACAGAACTACAGGAAGCTCTTCACGATTAGAGACAGAACTACAGGAAGCTCTTCACAGTAAGAGACAGAACTACATGAAGCTCTTCACAGTAAGAGACAGAACTACAGGAAGCTCTTCACAGTAAGAGACAGAACTACAGGAAGCTCTTCACAGTAAGAGACAGAAATACAGGAAGCTCTTCACAGTAAGAGACAGAACTACAGGAAGCTCTTCACAGTAAGAGACAGAACTACAGGAAGCTCTTCACAGTAAGAGACAGAACTACAGGAAGCTCTTCACAGTAAGAGACAGAACTACAGGAAGCTCTTCACAGTAAGAGACAGAACTACAGGAAGCTGATGTGACTGATGAATTGAAGCTACAGAGAACGTTCTTGATCGTCTGTTTTTCTTGCTGTTTGGATCATGGAAAACGAGTCGAGCTAACGACTAGCATGACGGGCGTAAATTCGATAAATGACTCAAATCCAGGAGGCTTTTCACGCTGGATCTTTGCTTCATCGTTATTCATCAAACCGATGGATCTTTGAACGGTTTGACTCTCAGGTCAAAGGTCAGAGAACATGTGATCTTCATGTTCGAGCAGATGAATCTGAAGTGAAGCTGTTTGAAGGAGGAGAGCTGCACAGTAATAGTCCACGTCCTGCTCAGTGATAAAACCTCTGCAGATGATTCATGACCTGAGCACTGAACCAGGAGACCAAGAGTCTCGATGGTCGTGGACGAGGCCAAAGTCACATGTTCTTGTCTTTGTGGTGCAGGTGTCCACAGAGCTCCAGCAGGAGGTGCTCATGAGCCTGATCAGAACTGACCCCGACATCATCGACTACCTTCTGCGGAGGAAACTCAGGTAACCACGGCAACCTCTAGGTGGCAGTCCCAGGACTCGTGGTGTAAAAGAGGAAAGAGGTTGAAAAGGTGTGTCACATGTTCCGTGGAGACGTTTCCTCTAGAACGTTCCACGGACGAGAGACGCAGACACTTACAGCTTTTCACACCTCAGAATATAAGTCTTGATTTGTAACTTAAATGGTTTGTAACTGTCAAAAATGTTGATCTGTGTTGTGTAAGTGTTATTGTTTTGCTGGAGTCTTTGTGCTGCGCAGTTTCTCTCAGTTTCTAACCTCGTCCTCGTCTTTGGTCCGTGAAACTCATGAAAGACTGTTTTTCTGGCGGTGTCTCTGCAGCAGCGGGCCCCTGCTCTCGGACCCCTCGGACCCCTCGGACCCCTCGTCCTTCTCGGGCCCCTCGTCCTTCTCTGGCCCCTCGTCCTCCTCTGGACGCCGGGACACTGGAGCCTCTCTGGACTCTGCGGGAGCGTCCAGTGGAAGCGTCTCGCCTCTGGAGCCTCTGAGTAGAGAAGTATTTCTGAACCTGAACGTGTTCAAACTGAACCAGAGCCGCAGGAGGAACCAGCACGGCCCAGGTGAGGCCCTGACCACTGACCAGCACTGACCACTGACCAGCACTGACCACTGACCACTGACCAGCACTGACCACTGACCACTGACCTGCACTGACCACTTACCACTGACCAGCCCTGACCACTGACCAGCACTGACCACTGACCAGCACTGACCACTGACCACTGACCAGCACTGACCACTGACCAGCACTGACCACTGACCAGCACTGACCACTGACCACTGACCAGCACTGACCACTGACCAGCACTGACCAGCACTGACCACTGACCAGCACTGACCAGCACTGACCACTGACCAGCACTGACCACTGACCAGCACTGACCAGCACTGACCACTGACCAGCACTGACCAGGACAGAATGAAAACAAAGTCTAAAGTGTTCTTCAGTGCAGTGGATCTTCTGCTCCCTCTAGTGGATGAAACAGACTTTACATCATCGTTACACGAAAACATGTTTAAACTGTGAGTTCTCTCTCTCTCTTCTCTTCCCTCTCTCTTCTCCCTCTCCTCTCTCTCCCTCTCTTCTCCCTCTTCCCTCCCTCTCTTCTCTCTCCCTCTCTCCTCTCTCTCTCTCTCTCTTCTCTCTCTCTTCTCTCTTCTCTCTCTTCTCTCTCTTCTCTCTCTTATCTCTCTCTCTTCTCTCCCTCTCTCCCTCTCTCCCTCTCTCCTCTCTCCTCTCTCTCTCTCTCTCTTCTCTCCCTTCTCTCTCTTCTCTCTCTCTTCTCTCTTCTCTCTCTTCTCTCTCTTCTCTCTCTCTTCTCTCTCTTCTCTCTCCCTCTCTCTTCTCCCTCTCTTCTCTCTCTCCTCCAGGTGAAGTGGCTCAGTTCAAATCCATCTCTCACATGAGACAGTTCCATTCGCACCACAACCTGCTGAGCCTGGTCCACTCGTGCTCTCTTCACTCACAGCTCAATGACCCCTCGGCCCCTGGTGCAGGGGCCCCTGGTGCAGGGGCCCCTGGTGCAGGGGCCCCCGGTGCAGGGGCCCCTGGTGCAGGTGCCAGTGGCTCCAGTGACAGCAGTGTCTGGGTCCGACAGACGCCGCAGGACGAGGACAAAACCACAAACTTCTGGGACTTTTTCAGCGGCAAAGGCTCTGGCTCCGAGACAATGGTCTGACTCAAGGTCTGAAGGTCTGAAGTTCTGACTCAAGGTCTGAAGACTGAAGGTCTGAAGGTCTGAAGGTCTGAAGGTCTGTCTGAAGGTCTAAAGGTCTGTCTGAAGGTCTGAAGGTTTGAAGGTCTGAAGGTCTGAAGGTCTGTCTGAAGGTCTAAAGGTCTGTCTGAAGGTCTGAAGGTCTGAAGGTTTGAAGGTCTGAAGGTCTGTCTGAAGGTCTAAAGGTCTGTCTGAAGGTCTGAAGGTTTGAAGGTCTGAAGGTCTGAAGGTCTGTCTGAAGGTCTAAAGGTCTGTCTGAAGGTCTGAAGGTCTGAAGGTTTGAAGGTCCAACTCAAGGTCTGAAGGTCTGAAGGTCTGAAGGTCTGTCTGAAGGTCTGAAGGTCTGAAGGTTTGAAGGTCCAACTCAAGGTCTGAAGGTCTGAAGGTCTGAAGGTCTGTCTGAAGGTCTGAAGGTTTGAAGGTCCAACTCAAGGTCTGAAGGTCTGAAGGTCTGAAGTTCTGAAGGTTTGAAGGTCCGACTCAAGGTCTGAAGGTCTGACGTAAGGTCTAACTGAAGGTCTGTTCTGTGGCTGGGTCACGATACTTCTTCTGTTTGACATTGAACAGAATGTAACGCGATGATCTACATATGTTTCAGTTTCAAACAGCGCCCCCTGCAGCTCCTCTGTGGAAACACTCTTCTCAGTATAATCACACCCCAAGACAGCAGGGGCGACAGGGGCGACGTTTACTAATGTTACATGGTCCAGCTTTAACTCCCGTGTACATTTATCACAATATCAAACACAAACTCATGTACACAAATACCCTGTGTACTTTTACCTTTATCACTTTAGCACTTACTTTTTGTCGCCTTCCGTTGGACAAAAACCTGAAAAACTCACCACTTTTGACATTGTTGTATTTTAAATGAATCGTAACTGATGTTTTATACATGTCACTACATATAAATCAAATATAAATCAAATAAATACATTTTCTCGTACATTGATTGTGTTGATGATGAAGTTTGTGTCGAGTGACGAAGACGACGATGACATTTCAGGCGACGCCCGAGAAACGTCTGAACTTCAGAAGCAAAAGAATCACTTTCTCCAAAAAGAACGAGTCAGAAGAAAAGAGGAAAGACACGCGCCGCGGGCTTTCCACCACCAGAGGGCCTTCCGCCACCAGAGGGCCTTCCACCACCAGAGGGCCTTCCGCCACCAGAGGGCCTTCCACCACCAGAGGGCCTTCCGCCACCAGAGGGCCTTCCACCAGAGGGCCTTCCGCCACCAGAGGGCCTTCCACCACCAGAGGGCAGCAGATGTGAGCGTCCCTTAGACGCGATAAGATAAGCCTTTATTTGTCCAACAGTGGGAAAATTTCAGTGTTGCAACACTAACTAGGTACAGAACTAAAAGAACAGATAACTTATAAAAAACTTGAAAAAAAACACTCATAATAGAAAAACTCTTATAAAAAAGTTATTATATTCTAAATAAAAAGTAAAAAAAATAAAAAAATTATAATAATAACAAAGTAACACTCTTTTTAACAGCAGTTATATGAACGGAGAATATTGCACCAAGATGATTGACAGGTGATTGAGATATGAGTATTGCACATGGGTATGTCAGTATTGCACATGTGCACATGGGTATGTCAGTATTGCACATGGGTATGTCAGTATTGCACATGGGTATGTCAGTATTGCACATGGGTATGTCAGTATTGCACATGGGTATGTCAGTATTGCACTTGGGTATGACAGTATTGCACATGGGTATAACAGTATTGCTAATGGGTATGAAAGTATTGCACATGGGCATGACAGTATTGCACATGGGTATGTCAGTATTGTACATGGGTATGTCAGTATTGCACATGGGTATGTCAGTATTGCACATGAATATGACAGTATTGTACATGGGTATGACAGTATTGCACATGGGTGTGACAGTATTGTACATGGGTATGACAGTATTGCACATGGGTGTGACAGTATTGCACATGGGTGTGACAGTATTGCACATGGGTATGTCAGTATTGCACATTGGTGTGACAGTATTGCACATGGTTATGACAATATTGCACATGGGTATGACAGTATTGTACATGGGTATGACAGTATTGCACATGGGTGTGACAGTATTGCACATGGGTGTGACAGTATTGCACATCAAATCAAATCAAATCAATTTATTTTTGTAAGGCCCAAAATCACAACAACAGTTGCCTCTGAGGGCCACAGGGAGAAATGAATCAACAATGTCTGTGGTGGCGATGAAGTCAGACAATGTCTGTGGTGGCGATGAAGTCAGACAATGTCTGTGGTGGCGAGGGACGATGTCCCAGGGTCCTCTGTCCTTAGACTCTCCTTCTCGGCCAGGAAAAACTACAAAAAAAAAAAAACCTCTTTGGGAAAAAAGCGTAGAAACCTGGAGGAGTTCCAGTGAAGGAGAGATCCGACTCTCACAGACGGACAGACGGACACAAGGAGACTGGAGCTGGACCCACTCTTCAGGCAGATGAGGGACCGTCTGAGTCGAGCTGGACCCACTCTTCAGGCAGATGAGGGACCGTCTGAGTCGAGCTGGACCCACTCTTCAGGCAGAAGAGGGACCGTCGGAGGCGAGCTGGACCCACTCTTCAACAGTGATAGTATTTCACATGAGTATGACAGTATTGCACTTGGGTATGACAGTATTGCACATGGATATGTCAGTATTGCACATGGGTGTGACAGTATTGCACATGGTTATGTCAGTATTGCACATTGGTGTGACAGTATTGCACATGGGTATGACAATATTGCACATGGGTATGACAGTATTACACATGGACATGTCAGTATTGCACATGGGTATGTCAGTATTGCACATGGGTATGTCAGTATTGCACATGGGTATGTCAGTATTGCACATGAGTATGACAGTATTGCACTTGGGTATGACAGTATTGCACATGGGTATGACAGTATTGCACATGGGTGTGACAGTATTGCACATGGGTGTGACAGTATTTCACATGAGTATGACAGTATTGCACATGGGTATGTCAGTATTGCACATGGGTATGTCAGTATTGCACATGGGTATGTCAGTATTGCACTTGGGTATGACAGTATTGTACATGGGTATGACAGTAATGCACATGGGTGTGACAGTATTGCACATGGGTGTGACAGTATTGCACATGGGTATGACAGTATTGCACATGGGCATGTCAGTATTGCACATGGGTATGTCAGTATTGCACATGGGTATGTCAGTATTGCACATGGGTATGTCAGTATTGCACATGAGTATGACAGTATTGCACTTGGGTATGACAGTATTGCATATGGGTATGACAGTATTGCACATGGGTGTGACAGTATTGCACATGGGTGTGACAGTATTTCACATGAGTATGACAGTATTGCACTTGGGTATGACAGTATTGCACATGGATATGTCAGTATTGCACATGGGTGTGACAGTATTGCACATGGGTATGTCAGTATTGCACATTAGTGTGACAGTATTGCACATGGGTATGACATTATTGCACATGGGTATGACAGTATTGCACATGGGCATGTCAGTATTGCACATGGGTATGACAGTATTGCACATGGGTATGACAGTATTGTACATGGGTATGTCAGTATTGCACATTGGTGTGACAATATTGCACATGGGTATGACAATATTGCACATGGGTATGACAGTATTGCACATGGGCATGTCAGTATTGCACATGGGTATGTCAGTATTGCACATGGGTATGTCAGTATTGCACAAGGGTATGTCAGTATTGCACATGAGTATGACAGTATTGCACTTGGGTATGACAGTATTGCACATGGGTATGACAGTATTGCACATGGGTGTGACAGTATTGTACATGGGTGTGACAGTATTTCACATGAGTATGACAGTATTGCACATGGGTATGTCAGTATTGCACATGGGTATGTCAGTATTGCACATGGGTATGTCAGTATTGCACTTGGGTATGACAGTATTGTACATGGGTATGACAGTAATGCACATGGGTGTGACAGTATTGCACATGGGTGTGACAGTATTGCACATGGGTATGTCAGTATTGCACATTGGTGTGACAATATTGCACATGGGTATGACAATATTGCACATGGGTATGACAGTATTGCACATGGGCATGTCAGTATTGCACATGGGTATGTCAGTATTGCACATGGGTGTGACAGTATTGTACATGGGTGTGACAGTATTTCACATGAGTATGACAGTATTGCACATGGGTATGTCAGTATTGCACATGGGTATGTCAGTATTGCACATGGGTATGTCAGTATTGCACTTGGGTATGACAGTATTGTACATGGGTATGACAGTAATGCACATGGGTGTGACAGTATTGCACATGGGTGTGACAGTATTGCACATGGGTATGTCAGTATTGCACATTGGTGTGACAATATTGCACATGGGTATGACAATATTGCACATGGGTATGACAGTATTGCACATGGGCATGTCAGTATTGCACATGGGTATGTCAGTATTGCACATGGGTATGTCAGTATTGCACATGGGTATGTCAGTATTGCACATGAGTATGACAGTATTGCACTTGGGTATGACAGTATTGCATATGGGTATGACAGTATTGCACATGGATATGTCAGTATTGCACATGGGTGTGACAGTATTGCACATGGGTATGTCAGTATTGCACATTAGTGTGACAGTATTGCACATGGGTATGACAATATTGCACATGGGTATGACAGTATTGCACATGGGCATGTCAGTATTGCACATGGGTATGACAGTATTGCACATGGGTGTGACAGTATTGCACATAGGTATGTCAGTATTGCACATGGGTATGACAGTATTGCACATGGGTGCACATGGGTATGACAGTATTGCACATGGGTATGTCAGTATTGCACATGGGTATGACAGTATTGCACTTGGGTATGACAGTATTGTACATGGGTATGACAGTATTGCACATGGGTGTGACAGTATTGTACATGGGTATGACAGTATTGCACATGGGTGTGACAGTATTGCACATGGGTGTGACAGTATTGCACATGGGTATGTCAGTATTGCACATTGGTGTGACAGTATTGCACATGGTTATGACAATATTGCACATGGGTATGACAGTATTGTACATGGGTATGACAGTATTGCACATGGGTGTGACAGTATTGCACATGGGTGTGACAGTATTGCACATCAAATCAAATCAAATCAATTTATTTTTGTAAGGCCCAAAATCACAACAACAGTTGCCTCTGAGGGCCACAGGGAGAAATGAATCAACAATGTCTGTGGTGGCGATGAAGTCAGACAATGTCTGTGGTGGCGAGGGACGATGTCCCAGGGTCCTCTGTCCTTAGACTCTCCTTCTCGGCCAGGAAAAACTACAAAAAAAAAAAAACCTCTTTGGGAAAAAAGCGTAGAAACCTGGAGGAGTTCCAGTGAAGGAGAGATCCGACTCTCACAGACGGACAGACGGACACAAGGAGACTGGAGCTGGACCCACTCTTCAGGCAGATGAGGGACCGTCTGAGTCGAGCTGGACCCACTCTTCAGGCAGATGAGGGACCGTCTGAGTCGAGCTGGACCCACTCTTCAGGCAGAAGAGGGACCGTCGGAGGCGAGCTGGACCCACTCTTCAACAGTGATAGTATTTCACATGAGTATGACAGTATTGCACTTGGGTATGACAGTATTGCACATGGATATGTCAGTATTGCACATGGGTGTGACAGTATTGCACATGGTTATGTCAGTATTGCACATTGGTGTGACAGTATTGCACATGGGTATGACAATATTGCACATGGGTATGACAGTATTACACATGGACATGTCAGTATTGCACATGGGTATGTCAGTATTGCACATGGGTATGTCAGTATTGCACATGGGTATGTCAGTATTGCACATGAGTATGACAGTATTGCACTTGGGTATGACAGTATTGCACATGGGTATGACAGTATTGCACATGGGTGTGACAGTATTGCACATGGGTGTGACAGTATTTCACATGAGTATGACAGTATTGCACATGGGTATGTCAGTATTGCACATGGGTATGTCAGTATTGCACATGGGTATGTCAGTATTGCACTTGGGTATGACAGTATTGTACATGGGTATGACAGTAATGCACATGGGTGTGACAGTATTGCACATGGGTGTGACAGTATTGCACATGGGTATGACAGTATTGCACATGGGCATGTCAGTATTGCACATGGGTATGTCAGTATTGCACATGGGTATGTCAGTATTGCACATGGGTATGTCAGTATTGCACATGAGTATGACAGTATTGCACTTGGGTATGACAGTATTGCATATGGGTATGACAGTATTGCACATGGGTGTGACAGTATTGCACATGGGTGTGACAGTATTTCACATGAGTATGACAGTATTGCACTTGGGTATGACAGTATTGCACATGGATATGTCAGTATTGCACATGGGTGTGACAGTATTGCACATGGGTATGTCAGTATTGCACATTAGTGTGACAGTATTGCACATGGGTATGACATTATTGCACATGGGTATGACAGTATTGCACATGGGCATGTCAGTACTGCACATGGGTATGACAGTATTGCACATGGGTATGACAGTATTGTACATGGGTATGTCAGTATTGCACATTGGTGTGACAATATTGCACATGGGTATGACAATATTGCACATGGGTATGACAGTATTGCACATGGGCATGTCAGTATTGCACATGGGTATGTCAGTATTGCACATGGGTATGTCAGTATTGCACAAGGGTATGTCAGTATTGCACATGAGTATGACAGTATTGCACTTGGGTATGACAGTATTGCACATGGGTATGACAGTATTGCACATGGGTGTGACAGTATTGTACATGGGTGTGACAGTATTTCACATGAGTATGACAGTATTGCACATGGGTATGTCAGTATTGCACATGGGTATGTCAGTATTGCACATGGGTATGTCAGTATTGCACTTGGGTATGACAGTATTGTACATGGGTATGACAGTAATGCACATGGGTGTGACAGTATTGCACATGGGTGTGACAGTATTGCACATGGGTATGTCAGTATTGCACATTGGTGTGACAATATTGCACATGGGTATGACAATATTGCACATGGGTATGACAGTATTGCACATGGGCATGTCAGTATTGCACATGGGTATGTCAGTATTGCACATGGGTGTGACAGTATTGTACATGGGTGTGACAGTATTTCACATGAGTATGACAGTATTGCACATGGGTATGTCAGTATTGCACATGGGTATGTCAGTATTGCACATGGGTATGTCAGTATTGCACTTGGGTATGACAGTATTGTACATGGGTATGACAGTAATGCACATGGGTGTGACAGTATTGCACATGGGTGTGACAGTATTGCACATGGGTATGTCAGTATTGCACATTGGTGTGACAATATTGCACATGGGTATGACAATATTGCACATGGGTATGACAGTATTGCACATGGGCATGTCAGTATTGCACATGGGTATGTCAGTATTGCACATGGGTATGTCAGTATTGCACATGGGTATGTCAGTATTGCACATGAGTATGACAGTATTGCACTTGGGTATGACAGTATTGCATATGGGTATGACAGTATTGCACATGGATATGTCAGTATTGCACATGGGTGTGACAGTATTGCACATGGGTATGTCAGTATTGCACATTAGTGTGACAGTATTGCACATGGGTATGACAATATTGCACATGGGTATGACAGTATTGCACATGGGCATGTCAGTATTGCACATGGGTATGACAGTATTGCACATGGGTGTGACAGTATTGCACATAGGTATGTCAGTATTGCACATGGGTATGACAGTATTGCACATGGGTGCACATGGGTATGACAGTATTGCACATGGGTATGTCAGTATTGCACATGGGTATGACAGTATTGCACTTGGGTATGACAGTATTGTACATGGGTATGACAGTATTGCACATGGGTGTGACAGTATTGTACATGGGTATGACAGTATTGCACATGGGTGTGACAGTATTGCACATGGGTGTGACAGTATTGCACATGGGTATGTCAGTATTGCACATTGGTGTGACAGTATTGCACATGGTTATGACAATATTGCACATGGGTATGACAGTATTGTACATGGGTATGACAGTATTGCACATGGGTGTGACAGTATTGCACATGGGTGTGACAGTATTGCACATCAAATCAAATCAAATCAATTTATTTTTGTAAGGCCCAAAATCACAACAACAGTTGCCTCTGAGGGCCACAGGGAGAAATGAATCAACAATGTCTGTGGTGGCGATGAAGTCAGACAATGTCTGTGGTGGCGAGGGACGATGTCCCAGGGTCCTCTGTCCTTAGACTCTCCTTCTCGGCCAGGAAAAACTACAAAAAAAAAAAAAACCTCTTTGGGAAAAAAGCGTAGAAACCTGGAGGAGTTCCAGTGAAGGAGAGATCCGACTCTCACAGACGGACAGACGGACACAAGGAGACTGGAGCTGGACCCACTCTTCAGGCAGATGAGGGACCGTCTGAGTCGAGCTGGACCCACTCTTCAGGCAGATGAGGGACCGTCTGAGTCGAGCTGGACCCACTCTTCAGGCAGAAGAGGGACCGTCGGAGGCGAGCTGGACCCACTCTTCAACAGTGATAGTATTTCACATGAGTATGACAGTATTGCACTTGGGTATGACAGTATTGCACATGGATATGTCAGTATTGCACATGGGTGTGACAGTATTGCACATGGGTATGTCAGTATTGCACATTGGTGTGACAGTATTGCACATGGGTATGACAATATTGCACATGGGTATGACAGTATTACACATGGACATGTCAGTATTGCACATGGGTATGTCAGTATTGCACATGGGTATGTCAGTATTGCACATGGGTATGTCAGTATTGCACATGAGTATGACAGTATTGCACTTGGGTATGACAGTATTGCACATGGGTATGACAGTATTGCACATGGGTGTGACAGTATTGCACATGGGTGTGACAGTATTTCACATGAGTATGACAGTATTGCACATGGGTATGTCAGTATTGCACATGGGTATGTCAGTATTGCACATGGGTATGTCAGTATTGCACTTGGGTATGACAGTATTGTACATGGGTATGACAGTAATGCACATGGGTGTGACAGTATTGCACATGGGTTTGACAGTATTGCACATGGGTATGACAGTATTGCACATGGGCATGTCAGTATTGCACATGGGTATGTCAGTATTGCACATGGGTATGTCAGTATTGCACATGGGTATGTCAGTATTGCACATGAGTATGACAGTATTGCACTTGGGTATGACAGTATTGCATATGGGTATGACAGTATTGCACATGGGTGTGACAGTATTGCACATGGGTGTGACAGTATTTCACATGAGTATGACAGTATTGCACTTGGGTATGATGGTATTGCACATGGATATGTCAGTATTGCACATGGGTGTGACAGTATTGCACATGGGTATGTCAGTATTGCACATTAGTGTGAAAGTATTGCACATGGGTATGACATTATTGCACATGGGTATGACAGTATTGCACATGGGTATGTCAGTATTGCACATGGGTATGACAGTATTGCACATGGGTATGACAGTATTGTACATGGGTATGGCAGTATTGCACATGGGTGTGACAGTATTGCACATGGGTGTGACAGTATTGCACATGGGTATGTCAGTATTGCACATTGGTGTGACAATATTGCACATGGGTATGACAATATTGCACATGGGTGTGACAGTATTGCACATGGGTATGTCAGTATTGCACATTGGTGTGACAGTATTGCACATGGGTATGTCAGTATTGCACATTGGTGTGACAATATTGCACATGGGTATGACAATATTGCACATGGGTATGACAGTATTGCACATGGGCATGTCAGTATTGCACATGGGTATGTCAGTATTGCACATGGGTATGTCAGTATTGCACATGGGTATGTCAGTATTGCACATGAGTATGACAGTATTGCACTTGGGTATGACAGTATTGCATATGGGTATGACAGTATTGCACATGGATATGTCAGTATTGCACATGGGTGTGACAGTATTGCACATGGGTATGTCAGTATTGCACATTAGTGTGACAGTATTGCACATGGGTATGACAATATTGCACATGGGTATGACAGTATTGCACATGGGCATGTCAGTATTGCACATGGGTATGACAGTATTGCACATGGGTATGTCAGTATTGCACATGGGTATGTCAGTATTGCACATGAGTATGACAGTATTGCACTTGGGTATGACAGTATTGCATATGGGTATGACAGTATTGCACATGGGTGTGACAGTATTGCACATGGATATGTCAGTATTGCACAAGGGTATGTCAGTATTGCACATGAGTATGACAGTATTGCACTTGGGTATGACAGTATTGCACATGGGTATGACAGTATTGCACATGGGTGTGACAGTATTGTACATGAGTATGACAGTATTGCACATGGGTATGTCAGTATTGCACATGGGTATGTCAGTATTGCACATGGGTATGTCAGTATTGCACTTGGGTATGACAGTATTGTACATGGGTATGACAGTAATGCACATGGGTGTGACAGTATTGCACATGGGTGTGACAGTATTGCACATGGGTATGTCAGTATTGCACATTGGTGTGACAATATTGCACATGGGTATGACAATATTGCACATGGGTATGACAGTATTGCACATGGGCATGTCAGTATTGCACATGGGTATGTCAGTATTGCACATGGGTATGTCAGTATTGCACATGGGTATGTCAGTATTGCACATGAGTATGACAGTATTGCACTTGGGTATGACAGTATTGCATATGGGTATGACAGTATTGCACATGGATATGTCAGTATTGCACATGGGTGTGACAGTATTGCACATGGGTATGTCAGTATTGCACATTAGTGTGACAGTATTGCACATGGGTATGACAATATTGCACATGGGTATGACAGTATTGCACATGGGCATGTCAGTATTGCACATGGGTATGACAGTATTGCACATGGGTATGTCAGTATTGCACATGGGTATGTCAGTATTGCACATGAGTATGACAGTATTGCACTTGGGTATGACAGTATTGCATATGGGTATGACAGTATTGCACATGGGTGTGACAGTATTGCACATGGGTGTGACAGTATTTCACATGAGTATGACAGTATTGCACTTGGGTATGACAGTATTGCACATGGATATGTCAGTATTGCACATGGGTGTGACAGTATTGCACATGGGTATGTCAGTATTGCACATTAGTGTGACAGTATTGCACATGGGTATGACATTATTGCACATGGGTATGACAGTATTGCACATGGGTATGTCAGTATTGCACATGGGTATGACAGTATTGCACATGGGTATGACAGTATTGTACATGGGTATGGCAGTATTGCACATGGGTGTGACAGTATTGCACTTGGGTATGACAGTATTGCATATGGGTATGACAGTATTGCACATGGATATGTCAGTATTGCACATGGGTGTGACAGTATTGCACATGGGTATGTCAGTATTGCACATTAGTGTGACAGTATTGCACATGGGTATGACAATATTGCACATGGGTATGACAGTATTGCACATGGGCATGTCAGTATTGCACATGGGTATGACAGTATTGCACATGGGTATGTCAGTATTGCACATGGGTATGTCAGTATTGCACATGAGTATGACAGTATTGCACTTGGGTATGACAGTATTGCATATGGGTATGACAGTATTGCACATGGGTATGACAGTATTGCACATGGGTGTGACAGTATTTCACATAGGTATGTCAGTATTGCACATGGGTATGACAGTATTGCACATGGGTGCACATGGGTATGACAGTATTGCACATGGGTATGTCAGTATTGCACATGGGTATGACAGTATTGCACATGGGTGTGACAGTATTGCACATGGGTATGTCAGTATTGCATATTGGTATGACAGTGTTGCACATGGGTATGACAATATTGCACATGGGTATGTCAGTATTGCACATGGGTATGACAGTATTGCACATGGGTATACCAGTATTGCACATGGGTATGACAGTATTGCACATGGGTATGACAGTATTGCACATGGGTATGACAGTATTGCACATGGGTATGACAGTATTGCACATGGGTATGACAGTATTGCACATGAGTATGTCAGTATTGCACATGGGTATGACAGTATTGCACATGAGTATGTCAGTATTGCACATGGGTATGTCAGTATTGCACATGGGTATGACAGTATTGCACATGAGTATGTCAGTATTGCACATGGGTATGACAGTATTGCACATGAGTATGTCAGTATTGCACATGGGTATGTCAGTATTGCACATGGGTATGTCAGTATTGCACATGTGTATGTCAGTATTGCACATGGGTATGTCTGTATTGCACATGTGTATGTCAGTATTGCACATGGGTATGACAGTATTGCACATGAGTATGTCAGTATTGCACATGGGTATGACAGTATTGCACATGAGTATGTCAGTATTGCACATGGGTATGTCAGTATTGCACATGGGTATGTCAGTATTGCACATGTGTATGTCAGTATTGCACATGGGTATGTCAGTATTGCACATGTGTATGTCAGTATTGCACATGTGTATGACAGTATTGCACATGGGTATGACAGTATTGCACATGTGTATGACAGTGTTTGTTGTAGTGTGACAGCAGCAGAAGGACAGAGTGTGAAACGTCTCCTTCACAGCGAGGGTGGATCAGTCACTGAAGCTGCTCTCCAGAGTGGACAGAGTGTCCTGCAGGGGACAGAGTGTCCTGAAGGGGGCGACACTCATGGTCCAGCATAGATGTGAGTTTAGCCAGGACCCTTCTGTCCCCCACCTCCTGCACCGAGTCCAGAGGACAGCCCAGGACGGAGCTTTGTCCAGCTTCTTCCTCTCCCTCTGTGATGACCACACCTACAGGAGCTGATGCACCACAGAGGAGGAGAAGGTCTTCAGGAACGGCCCTGTCAGGAGTGGCCCTGTCAGGAGCGGCCCTGTCAGGAGCGGCCCTGTCAGGAGTGGCCCTGTCAGGAGCGGCCCTGTCAGGAGCGGCCCTGTCAGGAGTGGCCCTGTCTGGAGCGGCCCTGTCAGGAGCGGCCCTGTCACTCCAAAAGACCTGAGTCTCCTCAGGAGGCGGAGCCACTCTGGCTCTGTTCAGTCTGTGTTATGAGTCCAGTTTGTGGTTCAGATGAAACACCAGGTCCTTGTATGAGTCACTGTCTCAATGTCCCAGCGTCCCGTGTCCTTTTTGTCTCCTTTTCTTATTTTGACTCTTTCTTTTATTCATTTAAGTTTTACTTTTATCCTGAGGTAAAACACTGGAATGTTTATTGAAGCTAAAGTTGAAGATAATGTGAAAAGGTCAAACATAGACTTCAAACCGAGATGTTTGTGCAGAGGACGAACAGCAAACACAGAAGAGCGTTTCCACGGCAACAAAACAAAGTCCAAATGAGGCCAAAATAAAGACCTCAAAGACCTAAAAAGTCTATGATTTATAATATTATCTTTAAATATCTGGATTGTTCTTCTTTACAGCACAAATGTAACAAAACAAACAAACAAACACAAACAAACACACAAACAAACAAACAAACAAACAAACAAACACACAAACACACAAACAAACAAACACACAAACACACAAACAAACAAACACACAAACACAAACAAACACAAACAAACACACAAACACATCAACACTTTGACAAGAAGGTTCCAGCAAAGACCTTTGTGTCCCGCGGTGACAAGGAGAAGATCATTCATGTCTTCATCATCTCAGGGTCGACTGATGCCTCCTTCACAGACTCCTCCGGACACGCTCGCATCCTTCCTCTTCTCCGCTCCCTTCACAGACTCCTCCGGACACGCTCGCATCCTTCCTCTTCTCCGCTCCCTTCACAGACTCCTCCGGACACGCTCGCATCCTTCCTCTTCTCCGCTCCCTTCACAGACTCCTCCGGACACGCTCGCATCCTTCCTCTTCCTCTTCTAGTCAACTAATAAAGACCATCGAGCGTCCAGAGCTCTAGATTCCACAACTTTGATTCCCTTTGCTCTGTAGTTTACTCTGTCGTGTTGTTAGCGGCGGAGGAAAGCTAAAGCGCGTGTCAGAGCTAAAGAGCCAGAATATGGTGAATTACCATATTTTCTGAATTATAAATTGCACTATTTTACATAGTTTTGGCAACTTTTATAGGGGATATTATTAGCTATTTTCAACTGCATTTCACATGTTGATTATTTTCACACTACAACCACAAGAGGGCGCTCTAGGCTCTAAGCGACACAGAAGAAGGATCTGCACTTCCTCTTCCCCTGGAGTTTGTGGAGTTGTTTAGAAGTGACACAGAGGAAGAAGAATTCAGTGGATTTAGTGATTTGGGGTAAAACTGATGCTTTGCTAAACTTGTTAGCATGTTAGCATGTTAGCATGTTCTTTATGCTATAGTTATCTGAACAACTGTGAATGTTACGTTAACATACCAGACACTTACCACAGTTCTGTCTGTGCCTCATGTAGCTGAAGGTGTCAGCGGTAGCATATGTAAACCGCGTCATGTAGCTGAAGGTGTTAGCGGTAGCATATGTAAACCGCGTCATGTAGCTGAAGGTGTCAGCGGTAGCATATGTAAACCGCGTCATGTAGCTGAAGGTGTCAGCGGTAGCATATGTAAACCGCGTCATGTAGCTGAAGGTGTCAGCGGTAGCATATGTAAACCGCGTCATGTAGCTGAAGGTGTCAGCGGTAGCATATGTAAACCGCGTCATGTAGCTGAAGGTGTTAGCGGTAGCATATGTAAACCGCGTCATGTAGCTGAAGGTGTCAGCGGTAGCATATGTAAACCGCGTCATGTAGCTGAAGGTGTCAGCGGTAGCATATGTAAACCGCGTCATGTAGCTGAAGGTGTCAGCGGTAGCATATGTAAACCGCGTCATGTAGCTGAAGGTGTTAGTGGTAGCATATGTAAACCGCGTCATGTAGCTGAAGGTGTCAGCGGTAGCATATGTAAACCGCGTCATGTAGCTGAAGGTGTCAGCGGTAGCATATGTAAACCGCGTCATGTAGCTGAAGGTGTTAGCGGTAGCATATGTAAACCGCGTCATGTAGCTGAAGGTGTCAGCGGTAGCATATGTAAACCGCGTCATGTAGCTGAAGGTGTTAGCGGTAGCATATGTAAACCGCGTCATGTAGCTGAAGGTGTTAGCGGTAGCATATGTAAACCGCGTCATGTAGCTGAAGGTGTCAGCGGTAGCATATGTAAACCGCGTCATGTAGCTGAAGGTGTCAGCGGTAGCATATGTAAACCGCGTCATGTAGCTGAAGGTGTTAGTGGTAGCATATGTAAACCGCGTCATGTAGCTGAAGGTGTCAGCGGTAGCATATGTAAACCGCGTCATGTAGCTGAAGGTGTCAGCGGTAGCATATGTAAACCGCGTCATGTAGCTGAAGGTGTTAGCGGTAGCATATGTAAACCGCGTCATGTAGCTGAAGGTGTCAGCGGTAGCATATGTAAACCGCGTCATGTAGCTGAAGGTGTCAGCGGTAGCATATGTAAACCGCGTCATGTAGCTGAAGGTGTCAGCGGTAGCATATGTAAACCGCGTCATGTAGCTGAAGGTGTTAGCGGTAGCATATGTAAACCGCGTCATGTAGCTGAAGGTGTCAGCGGTAGCATATGTAAACCGCGTCATGTAGCTGAAGGTGTCAGCGGTAGCATATGTAAACCGCGTCATGTAGCTGAAGGTGTTAGCGGTAGCATATGTAAACCGCGTCATGTAGCTGAAGGTGTTAGCGGTAGCATATGTAAACCGCGTCATGTAGCTGAAGGTGTTAGCGGTAGCATATGTAAACCGCGTCATGTAGCTGAAGGTGTTAGCGGTAGCATATGTAAACCGCGTCATGTAGCTGAAGGTGTTAGCGGTAGCATATGTAAACCGCGTCATGTAGCTGAAGGTGTTAGCGGTAGCATATGTAAACCGCGTCATGTAGCTGAAGGTGTCAGCGGTAGCATATGTAAACCGCGTCATGTAGCTGAAGGTGTTAGCGGTAGCATATGTAAACCGCGTCATGTAGCTGAAGGTGTTAGCGGTAGCATATGTAAACCGCGTCATGTAGCTGAAGGTGTCAGCGGTAGCATATGTAAACCGCGTCATGTAGCTGAAGGTGTTAGCGGTAGCATACAGACACTTACTTTCATGTCTGAACTGACCTCTCATGTGTGTGAAGGGCTCACGTGGTCAAACTATTAAAAGGAGGTGGTGCCAACAGTCTCAGAGCATTTGGACTCAAGATGAACACGAGAAGAATGTTTTCTCCATCACCTCCTCTCTCTCTCTCTCTCTCTCTCTCTCTCTCCCTCTCTCCCTCTCTCCCTCTCCCTCTCTCTCTCCCTCTCCCCCTCTCTCTCTCCCTCTCTCCCT